>NC_141904.1:81663556-81948094 GCF_057802395.1 Ceratotherium simum simum
TGGCTGCAGCCCAGCAAACAGCGGGAGAGCGGATGGAGCCCAGCTAGGGCAGCGTAAGTGATGGTGAGAAACAGGCTTATTTTAAGTACACTGGGCAGTCTTTAGAGGATTTGAAGGAGGAGAATAATATCTGATCTACATTTCTAAAAGACAGCTTCTGTGGAAATAATCAATTCTAGTGGGCTGTGTGTGGACGGAGAGAGATTAGTTAGGAGGCTAGAGCAGTAGTCTTGTTGAGAGACGATGGTGGCTTAGATGAACACGGCAGCAGTAAAGAGGCTGAGGAGTGCTCAGATAAAGGATACATTCTGAAGGCAATGCCAATAAAACTTGGTGATGGGTAGGATGTGGTGGGCAAAGACAAGAGATCAAAGACAAGTTCTACACTCAACAACAAATAACCAAATAACTCAACTAAAAAATGGGCAAAAGACTTGAATCAACATTTCTCCAAAGATATATAAATGGCCAACAAGCATATTAAAAGATGCTCGATATCATTAATTTTTAGAGAAACGCAAACCAAAACCACAATGAGATATCACCTCACATTCATTAGGATGGCCCCTATCAAAAAACCAGAAAATTACAAGTGTTGATGAGAATGTGTAGAAACTGGAACCCTGGTGCCTTGTTGGTAGGATTGTAAAATGGTACAGCCACTATGTAAAACAGTACAGAGGCTCTCAAAAAATTAAAAATAGAATTACTGGGCCGGCCCCGTGGCTTAGCGGTTAAGTGCGCGTGCTCCGCTACTGGCGGCCCGGGTTCGGCCCCGGGCATGCACCGACGCACTGCTTCTCCGGCCATGCTGAGGCCGCGTCCCACATACAGCAACTAGAAGGATGTGCAACTATGACATACAACTATCTACTGGGGCTTTGGGGAACAAAAAAAAAAAGGAGGAGGATTGGCAATAGATGTTAGCTCAGAGCTGGTCTTCCTCAGCAAAAAAAAAGAGGAAGATTAGCATGGATGTTAGCTCAGGGCTGATGTTCCTCACAAAAAAATAAAAGAATTACTATATGATCCAGCAATCCTACTGAGTATATATCCAAAAGAACTGAAACTAGGATCTCGAAGAGATATTTGCACACCCATGTTCAATGCATTATTCACAATAGCCAAGAGGTGGAAGCAACTGAAATGTCCATCAATGGATGAATGGAAAAAGAGAATGTGGTATATACATACAATGGAATATTATTCAGCTTTAAAAAAGAAGGAAATTCAATCAGATGCTACAATATGGATGAATCTTAAGGACATTATGCTAAGTGAAACAAGGCAGTCACAAAAAGACAAATACTGAATGTTTCCATTTATATGAGCTATCTAAAGTAGTCAAACTCATAGAAACCAAGATGAGTTCTAAATATAACAGAATATTAAAATCTTTTGGTTGAGAAATGACAATAAATATCAGGTGCCAAAGAGAATTGTGAGACAAATCATCTAGCAGAACTTGCAACAACGACAGCTAAAAACAGGCTGCATAACGAACCCTTCAACCACCAGGAAGGTGCAAAAAAAGGTCCTGGGGGTATTTGTGATTTCTTTGGAATGAACTTTAGTCTTCAGAATGAAGCGGGATCCCATCCCCCAATTCCCAGAGAGAAGGGTGTGGGGTACTTTCCCCTTTGCTTCAAATGAAGCGAGAGGGCCTTCAGTAAGACCACTCAGAGAGTGAGAAAGTATATACGTTCCCTGCAGTGGGAGAGGCATGGTGGACTGACGTCCAGCTCACCAGCCTGAAAGTCAGGAGCTGTTCTTTCCAATACACTCAACACTAGACTCATATGGCTATTTAGTTAAAATTAAATAAAGATTCCGTTCCTCAGCTGCACCAGCATTTCAAGTGCTCAGTAGCCACATGTGGCTGGTGGCTACCACACTGCACAGCACAGATACAGAACATTTCCACCACTGCAGAAAATTCTGTTGGATATCGGTGATCTAGAGAGGAAGAGACAAGCTGGCGTACTGTTTCGGTGCCGGAACAAAGAAGGGTTGCTATGTTGGGGCTGATCTGCCTTCTAGAGTTTCTGAGAGAAAAGAATGAATGAAGGTTTCATGTGTCCCAAATGTGTGCAGGCTATTTAGGGACACTGTCCTGGAGCCATCTTACAGCTTGACAAGGATTGCCCAGAAAAGCAATGGCATCCCTAACAGACCAGAGAAAACCAGGCTGAGGGGAAAACTGCCACCTGGAGGAAAATGTCTGCACTGCGGTGGAACTTGCCCAGTAGAACGTCTGTAGCACCCATGAGAGCCAACTCTAACCACCCACCAGGCCCAGCGGGTGAACCATTTTATGATCCCACCAGTCGGGAAAGAGCTTCCCTGCTCCCATTCTGCTCCCTCTCTCCGCTCCTCGAATCAACTGTCAGATGGTGGAGGGCAGGTGAAAGGATAAAGCAGGGCAGGCAGAGAAGTTAGGCCACAAGGAACCCCTCTCTCCCCACACACCCCCCCCACAGCAAGGAGCCAGTCTACAGCAGGCTCCAGCTGGGAGAGTATTTAACTATAAATCAAGTTCAAGGTCAGAATTTTTATTATTACATGAGACTAGACATTTTAACTTTGGACTATAGAATTTTTTTGTATTACTTAAGAACGAACAGAAAAGTCATGGACCACAGGAATCTTCATCTAGGGGCAGAAGACCCATTGAATACATTTTGAAAGAGTAGGAGGAGGTAAAAATAGTTTCTAATTAACTAACCCCATGCACCCTGCTTGTTCAACTCATTACTGAGGTTTCTGGCCTGAGCCACTGTGTGAATGGTGTGGGCATAATGGAGTGAAATGGGATGGAAATCAAGAGTTCTGTTCTGGACATGTTAAGTCTAGGATGCCTCTTAGCCAGGTGGAAATGTCAAGCAAGCCTATCTGAAACTCAGGGAAGAGAAATAATTTTGAGAATCGTTAGCACAGAGAGAGAATTTAAAGCCAAGTGACCGGATGAAAACAACTAGGGAGAAAACACAGCCAGAGAAGGAATGAGGGCCAAAGACTAGGTTCTGGGGCAATTCTGCATGAGAGGTCAGAAGGCAGGCAGAGCACGAGGCTCCCAGCAAAGGAGACCGAGAAAGGGCAGCTGGTGAGGTAGGAAGGTCTTAGGTAGGTAAGGTAGGAAACTTGCCAGGAAGTTTGATGGAGGGAGGGGCAGGAGTATGGTTGTGAGGGGCTGTGGAATCTAAACCAGATCATGTGGGAAGTGAGGACATGTGGGCAGGGATGACAGACAGTGAAGAGGTGGTAAGGTTAAAGTAAGGAAGGTCTCAGTGGCATCAGAGAAATGTTGGCACGGGGACAGACATATGACTAGGAGGTCAGAGTGGGAAACCTGAAATAGATTCAGCGGTAGTACAGAAGTCAAGAGCATGACTAGCGGGTGCGGTGACAGAGGTGGGACCGCAAGAATCTATTAGAAGTGAGGAGATCAGCAAACTAGGAGGCCTGAGTGTGGGGTGGTTTGAACAGTTGTAAAGTGACTAGATAGCGGAATGGAGACACAATCCCCCCTTTCTCACCCCCCAATGACTTCCTGTCTGGAACCTTAGCCCCAGATTGTCTCTCCTTGGAAATGAGAGAGCGGGGGCAATTAATCCTGCCTTAGGTGAAGCTGCTGCTATGTCCCCGGCCCGCAAGTGCAGGAGTCGGCAGAGCCACCAGCCAGGAGCTCCTAGATCAGTGGGGGCCTTGACTTGCCTGGATTTATAGTCTCGTCAGTATTGAAAGCAGCCTCAGGGAAACATCCAAAGCTTCCTTCCTGTGCCCTGAGCTGGAGAACTCAGTTTCAACTGTTGCTTTCAGGGCTGCCCTCCATGTACAGGGTGTAGTCACACACAGGGTACACCGAGGAGACTATACTCTCTTCCACTCTTTACTCGCACCATCTCAGCTGGAAGTTCCATCAGAAACGTCGATACTTGGAACGCTACCGCCAGAAGGCAGCCTAAGTCGTATGCTCATTGAATGGTTTCCAACCTGTGAAACGACGGGAGTGAACTAGATGATAGCTAAGGTCCCCTCCAGCTCTGACATTCTACATTCTGGTTAAGATGCCAGGCAAGGAAGCAGAGGCCTAGGGAGGGATACATTCCTAGGGGAGCTGGATTGATCAGACTGAAGCTCCTTTTGGGCAAGGAATGCTACTTCCTAGTACCTCCTTTATCATCATGTCCTAACATATCATTAGTGAATATTCACCTAATGACACTGTCTTCCCATTTACCAAGCGGGAAAACTGATGAAAATGAGGTGAGGAAGGGCTCTGGGGAAATGAAAGGCAGCATTTGGTGGTGTGTTTCTGAAGGGAAGGGCCACACCAAGCGGCAGCAAAGAGGCAACAGGAGGAAACGTGGCAGAACCCTCAAAGCCAGCTTCTGCACAGCTGGCCTTCAGTTCTCTCCAGGGACAACCGCCTCTCCCCTCACCCGCCTGAAGCAGGAGTTAGCAAGGATCGTTTCAGTCTAGGGTGTTCTCCCTACTCCTTTCTGCTAGTGCAGATTGTACCCTTTCTTAAAAGCTAGTCCAAGCCCCATCTCTCATAACGAGTTTTCACTAGTTCACCCTGAAATGAAAAAAGGCATATGGCTAATTTGTTACAATCATCGCTACATTTAAGTAGCTTTGTCTGGCATTTCTTCCCACCTTTTGCTTTCTGTGTGATTATGTTTCTTGTATACTTCATAAAGATACATTGTTCCTTTTCTAAAAATCCACTCTGAGAAACTGTTACACATACTGAATGTGTATGCTTGGAATATGTCTTCACTTCTGTCTCAGTTTATCTATAAAACATAAAGTTGTTGTAATGATTAAATGAGTCAATACTGACAGACCCCTTACAACAGTGCCTGGCACAGACTGCACACTTAATAAACAATGTCTATTCTCCTAGGAGAGGTCAGTTTAATCACATATATACTTATAGTGATTACTGATCGATTCTTGCTCACTGGACCATCATGTTCTGTGTTTTGTATTCACCACCCGATTTCTTAGCTGTTTTTGTAACATTCTTTTCCGCCTTGTAGTGGTTTGATCAAGTTTTCCTTAATCCCATTTTCTGGCTTGAAGAATACTACATTGTTTCTATTCATTAACAGTTACACTTAAAACTTTAAAATGGACCCTTGATTTAAGGTGTCAAGTGGGTCAGTGCCTCCCAGACACCACCAGGGACCTCAGAATCCCCTCATATTCTGACCGCTCTTGCCCAGGTACCATGTGATCGTCTAATACTTTATTTCCACCCCACATTCAGTCTTTTTTCCTTTTAGTCTACATTTATCTAGATTTCCAATGTGCTCATCAACTTCTTTGCTCATAACTGCCTTTTGTATCCTACTCCTTTCTTCTGGTTCTAGTTCATTCTTAGTACAGAACACCCTTTAGCAAGTACTGTTTGCCTATCAAAATTTAACAGAGTGAAGGCTGGGTCTCTCAATCTAATATCTTGCATGAAGAACAAGAGGTTTAAACACAATTATCCCCAATTATCCCCAAATTCATCACTACTATAGTCTTGCTTTGCAAGAAAAACAAAAAAACAAAAACAAAAAGCCTGCTCTGAACAGGGTATGACTTTTAGAAACATTTATTCACCTATTTTCCACTTCTGGATAGAAATCAGCAATGATCCAAACTGTATGATCTTGAAATAGATCTAGGCAAAATGCATCTCTACGAAGCCTGTATCGCTGTTAAACTGCGACAAGGTGTGCAAGATTTCAGCCTTAAGCTATACTACCACAGGTTCTATCTTAGCCCTATGTCCTCCTTCAAGCCTTTAACCTGTTTAGATAACTCAACACCACGTACTGAAAATCTGAAAGAAATTGCTCTATGTAGATGTCATGGTTTCTGAAATTAATGCTGCCAAATAAGAATGTTTTCAGCAGATATTCTTCAGAATTCAGTTAACATTAAACAGCTCCATTCAACAATAAACTTGAGGTTATCTACAAGGGCATCCTGCAGTTCAGACACGCTGTTAGGCCTAGAAGAGTCAGGGCTGCTCAAAATCGAATGTTACACAAAAGAAATTATAAAATTCTTTTAAGATTGTGATGCAGTTCTTAAGCGATCCAAACGGGAGTAAACAACACCATGTGGAAGTCTGGGGCTTCAATTACGCACTTCTGTAGTTCCCAAACTGTAATATGGGGTCCTGCCTGCTGGTCCTGAGCCCATCTGGCCCTCCAGAAGTACAGACATTCATAAGAGGATATCAACCTTGTCACCTATTCATCTGGCACCCAAAGAAACTGGATCCTTCTCTGGCCAGCACTAGAATGATGACAGCTCTAGAATCTTGCCAGAGAATGTAGCTAGCCCGGGCATGAAATACTGTAAAGGGTTCTTGAGCCACTCCCCTCAGAGGTCCTAAATACAATCAAGTCAGAACACCCAAGGACTTTTGGTCTTTGCTTATAACCCTATAGAATTGTCTTTTCTCAGTCCCCTTCAATTTGGGACTGCCAGCTTTGCCAGCTTTAACAGAAAGCTTTTACACTTGTTGTGAATTCCCACTGCAGAGCTCCAATATATTTTTTAATGACCGTTATTTAAAAACCCACAGAACAAATTCTCTTTGAATTTAATGTCCTGGTGTCTTCTCTTTTGAAAACAACCTGCTCAGATGTTTTATTAAGAATTAATGTTCCAACAATTCCATTTCTGAGAATCTAACCTAAGGAATTCTTATTTATAACTTGAAAAAACTGGATGTCTAAGAATAGGATACCTTGTACAAATGTGGCACATGATCCAGACAGGTTCATGATGCAGTCATTAAAGAGTACTGATAATGTACTGTGCAAGTGTCTTGTAATCAACTGACGAAAGCACTGTGTGCGCATATGTGTATTTAGTGTGGAGTTGGTCCTGGCTAAGTCACATGAAATTCTGACTTGCCCAGCCTCTCTGACATAGTTGTGAATTTAGTGGGCATACAGGCATCTATTTGCATGGGTCGATTTCCATGAGAATTCTGATATTTTGTATTTTGGGCCAAAGGAGTCAGAAGACATATGTGCACAGTTTCCTGGGGATGGGGGGGACAGAGGACAGGGAGGCAGTAGGTTGACTGACATTATCCCCTTGGACTGATCTTCAAGCTCCCTATATTATGGGAAAAAATGAAATCCCTTTATTACATGCTTTCAAGGGGCCACGTATCTCTGCTTGTTGCCCTTATCACAACTGTGATTTGTGTAACTATTTGATGAATGTTCACCTCCCTCCTGGCCTACAAGTTCCATTAGGGCAAGGTTGCTCTTTGTTTTTCACACTACTTGACATGTAGTCATGATAGCTGAGGGAAGGCAGCGGAGGGAGAGAAGAAAGAGAAGAGAAGGGAGAAAGGGAGAGAAAAAAAGGGGGAAGGATAAAGACGGAGAAGCAGCAAATTTTTTATGAGGGACACTGTGGGTCCAGGTGACAGTACACTGTCAAACTGGGAGAGCACTCTCATTGTTTCCACTTGGAACACAGCAAGGCCAAGAATCAGTGAAACCAACAGGAAGGCAAGGATGCCTTGGCACCTTGCAGGTCCGCACCTGGGGGATGCATCAGGAGATGGCATCGCAGGCAAGGCAGGATTCTCCGGCAGGACCAGCAGTGGTGCATGTGACAGGGCACTGGAGAGAGTGGCACTGCCCAGCAGGAATCTGTCAGGAAAGCAGCAACATGCTCAGGCATGGACTTGTTCCTGTACTCTCAATAGTCTGAAGTCAGGGATACCCAGACATATCCGGAAGGGGATGGGGAAATGCCCCCATTAAGGCCTAAGTGAAGGTGGGGATACAAAGCCAGTAACATGGAGGTGTCAATGCCAGTGTGACCTGTTTATAGCCCCAGCTGGTTATCACTGAGGATAATCTGAAACACTCTAAGACTAAAACCAAAGAAAGGTTATCAAAATGGTAATGAATTCAATGGTTGTGATGATTTTTCCCCTCTAATACTCATAATTAATTTTTATAATAAAAAAACACATAATAGGAAAAAATGTGTCTCATTTGAAGAACCGCTATTTTCTTTTATCAGACGCTACGAATTTTGTGATCCACTGTTTCTGCCTTTTCCCTGGTTCTAAGAAAACTCAGAGTCAAACTTCGTGTTCAACCACAGTAACTTCATTAGTGTAGTGGTCTAGACAGTTGCTTTCTTCTCATTCTACACAGCTAAGGGCCACAAGGAAAAAAATTCCTCCACAAAGCCTCCTCACTATTTTGTCTACCCCTGTAGACATGAAATCTTTACCATATGAGTTAGTTTTTAAATGCTACCACCCTCCCTATATTACTCACATTTTCTTATGTGTATGAGCTACTTTTTCAACTAGACCAGTGATTCTCAATGAGGGATATAAAGAAAAGAGAAGCGATTAGAGGATGAAAGGAGGGCCTGACTATCAGAACCATCTGGATGTCCTTTTCTGAATTACATGTACAGCTCACCTGCACCCTCCCATACCGTAAGCATCACTGCCATTGTGAGGTGACACACACACGGGAGCTGTTATACCCTGGAGGGGAGTTAGGAGGTAAAAAGAATAACCACTGATCAAGATCATATTTTCACTAAAAGGTGAATTTTGGAATCAGAAGCTTATCAGTTTCAACCCTGGACCTAATATTCACCCTAGGCTCCTTATTCTCAAATGGATATAAAAACACCTTTCTATCAATGTATGAATATTAAATGTATGCTAAGTGCTAATAAACAGAGCTCAGTAAATGCTCTTTAGGCCTTATTTTTCAAGTAGACTTGAGAGCTCCTTTACATTGGGATTTCTCAATCTTAGCACCATTGACATTTTGGACCAGAAAATTCTTTATTGTGGGTGCTACAGGTTAACCTGTATGGCCCCCTCCCCCGCCATTCACATATTGAAGTCCCAACCCCCAGTACCTCAGAATGTGATTTTATTTGGAGACAGGGTCTTCAAAGTGGTAATTAAGGTAAAATGAGGTCATGTGGATGGGCCCTGATACAATATGACGGGCGTCCTTATAAGAGGAGATTAGGGGACAGACATGTGCGAGCAGGGAGGAAAGATCATGCGGGGACACGGAGAAGGTGGCCATCTGCAGGCCAAGGAGAGAGATCTCAGAAGAAACCAACCCTACCAAGCACTTGATCTTGGACTGCTATCCTCCAGAACTTTGAGAAAAAGACAAATTTCTCTGGTTTAAGCCCCCCAGTCCATGGTACTCTGTTATGGCAGGGTGAGCAAACACTCCATGGGAGTTGGCCTGTGCATTGCAGGATTTTTAGCAGCATCCCTGGCCTCTACTCATTGATACTAGTAGCAATCCTCCTACCCCACAATTGTGACAGCCAAAATTATCTCCATACATTGCCAAAAGTCCCCAAGGGGCTAAATCTTCCTCCCCACCCCACTGAGAACCACTGTTTCAGACGGCCTCCGGTCACCTTTGTATTCCCAGTGCTCAGCATAGTGACTGCTACCTACCTAAGTAGATAATCAAATATTTACTGAATGGATTCTCTTGCCTGGTTCCCTATCTCCGGTCTCACCACTCCCAAGCAAACTCCTTGTGCTGCAATTAAAGTAGTAGTTACTTCCAGTTTAATTTATAGCAGACTGTGTAATTTTTAATGACACAAGCAATTTTCATTTTAGCATAATTTCTGGCAACTCAGGGTCATAAATATCACATCAATGTTAAACTCTATTTTGTCTGATATTGCTCACTTACCTCACATCAGATCCTTTGATAGATTCAGTGAGTGCTGCTTTTAGTTTCCTTAATGCATCCCTCATGATTTTTACCAGATGAAATGACTACGACAAATTCTTACATAACCATTTGAAGCTCAAGGAACTAAAAAAAACCCACAAATGGCCATTTAAGCGTGAAAACGCTGAACTCTAAGTCTTAACAAGACTCCACACATTATCCAGAAATCCAAAAGCATACCAGAAAGCCAAAGTCAATGGAGACCTTCTTTGGAAAGGGGAAGTCACAAACGTCCCTGGCACATTCATAAATTTGTCTTAACATTGCCACATTTGCTGTCATGTTATTTGAAAGCTGACGTGTTTGGGTTGGGCGGTGGCAAGGGGGTGGGGGTGGGGGAGATTGGCTCTGAAATGCCAGAGAGAGGCATGAAGAACTCTGGAGGGAAGTGGGAATTGGTGGGCATTTTGCACAGAGGTAATTTCTGACCAACTCCTTCCAATGATTTGTAGCTTGTACACAACTATTCACAGGATACTGTTTCAAGGTCATTATTTTAAATTAATATAGAGTCTATTCATTTACAAAATCCATGTATTGCATTCTTTTTGATAATAGCTGGGATTCAAAGTGTTAAAAATTCGACTTACCCAAGGGAAAAGAAAGACTAATAACACTGATCATTTTTAAGTGCCATTTCCGAAGAACATGCCCAATGTTTCAAAGTTATTGTTTGTGACTTAAAATTACAATACTAACATCCTACTCCAAGTAATGTGTAAGACACAAGTCTAACAAGCGACTACATTAAACTCAGGCAATAGCCATCATGTAAATGCTGTAACAGGCAGATGTGTTGGCATCCAGGCATCGGGTGCTTACACACACCCGGTGTGAGTTACAATACACCACCTTTCCAAAAATACAGAGCTCCTAACTCCTCCATTGCTCCTCGTGGTGGAAAGGTTGAAGAATCCTTTTCTGAAGTCGGTTTCTCCATGGAAGAGAAGCAGGACGGCTTAAGGACATTCTGAAATGTAGAAACAAAACCCCTTTGGCTAAAAAGTCTGTGTACTCTGCCAAGCTGGTAGACACGCGGACGCCCGCAGTTTTAGAGAGAGATGTTTCAGAGGCAGGAGGGAAGTGAGGATGTTTTGTAACTTTTTTTATTCCCCGGAAAGGCAGAAAAGAATGAAAATCAGTTAACCATAACATTTAGCATTTAACATCTTTACTTGGGCATTTATGAGTATGAATAGGAAATCTACTTGGCAACAAAAAGGACCATATTCTGATCACTGCACTGGGCAAGTCAGCAAAAGCCCACGCTAATTCCTATTCCGCTTATTTCTCGGCTCTATCTCAGCACTTTCAGCTGATCTTGTGCGACGATTCAGTCTTGGACTTATCTCTGTGTCTTGAAGATCATTTCTGGAAACAGTAAAAAGGAAATGGCATCTTAGAAAATAATGATTATTATTATTCTACAGCAGTTTCTAGTTTCTACTTTATAAGTGCTTTCACATGCATTGTTTCATTTAAACCTCCAAATAGCCCTCTATTCCACTGACAAATCTATCATAGTATTTATTATTACAATTATTATTCCCATCTTATAACTGAGGAAACAGTGACTTAGCAAAGGCCACAGATCGTAAGTGATAAAGCTAGGAATTGAACCCTTTTCTTCTGAATCAAAATCTAGCAGTTTTATGCTTCTGCTTAACACGTAGAAAGCTGCAAAAAAATTGCTTCCATCCTAACAACAAGACCAAGTCAGATAGTCTAACAAAATCATAACTTGTCTTGATCCTGTCAGAGAGCTGAGGTTGTAAGGCAACCATGAAAATTCAAAAAAAAATTCAAAAGAAAGATAAGCTCCTCCAAAGAGAGATGAGCCACATGAATCCTCTCACTTTTGGAAGAGCACAGGAGAAAGAGGTGGCTGTCGTACAACCAGATAAGAAGAAATCAACTGACATTTTAATAAATTCTAAAATAAGGGCTAGTATTGAAGGCCCCAGTCACAAGAAGAGTCCACAGGCACCTGCGAGCTCTTCCAGGAGCCTCCGTCAGGTGCTCATGAGGAAAACTGGAAGCAGGGCAGCAGACTGAAGAGAACCCACTTTAATGGCACAGTATAAGGGAGGTGACTGGGGGCAACAGGGGTCAGGAAGAAAGCCCTGCCTCTTCCCTGGACCCTTCTCTTCTATGAGGCAAAAGCTTGAAGTTGCTGAGGGTAGAGCAGGAAACTCACCGGCCCATGGGCTCAGGCAAAGATTCATTACCTCTGGGAAGGAGCAGAGGTAAATCAGTCTGCCTGAGGGGCAAGGGCAGGAAATCATCTACAAGAACACAGGCCAAGAGTCATTGTTGCTGGGGAAATGGCAGAAACAAACACCTCTACCTCTGGAGGAGGGGCAGAAAATCATCCCAGGCTGATGATCTCACCCAATACCAAGCAGAGGTTCGGTCAAGGCAGTCTGACTACCAGGAGAGTGGGGGGAGGAGTGCTGAGAAAGCCTCATCCTCGAGACACAGGCACAGAGGGCCTGCCTAAGACTGAGGCTGGACCAAGAAAACAGAGAACCCCCAGCTGGCCCCACCATGGAGCAACTAGAACTCTCCCACGTTGCTGGTGGACAACAGTTGGGCAGTTTCTTAGAGGCTGAACATACACTTACCATACAATCCAGCAATGCCACTCCTAGGTATTTACCCAAGAGAAATGAACATTTACGTCCACATAAAACACTGTATTCAAATGCTTATAGCAGTTTTATTCATAATCCCCCAAACCTGGAAACAACCCAAACGCCTATCAACTGTTGAATGGATAAACAAATTGTGGCACATTCATACATTGAAATACCAGTCAGCAATAAAAAGAAACAAACTACTGATACATCTAATAACATGGATGACTCTCAGAAGCATTGTGCTAACGGAAAGAAGTTAGACACAAAAGGCTACGTTATTGTATGATTCCATTTATATAACATTCCGGAAAAGAAAAAGACTGTCAAGACAGAAAAGAAATCAGTGATTGCCAGGAACTGGTAGTGGGAAGAAGAGATTATTTACAAAAGGGCACCAGACAACTTTTTGGTATGATGGAAATGTTCTATATATTAATTGTAACAGTGGCTATATTACTGTATATGTTTATCAAAACTCATAGAACTGAACACCTGAAACTGGTGATTTTTACTATCAAACCTCAATAAACCTGATAGAAAAACAAATATCTATAGCATAGTTTTAGGAAGATATATAAATACACCCATTACGTTTGCATTATTTTATTTTTCCCTCTGTAAATTTTCTATACTTGCCTTTATGAGATAATGAAAATTCAGACCTTTTTTTGCAATCTACTATAATACGATAGTCATAAATGGTCTTTTTGTTATTGTTGTTGTTCTATCATTCAAGTTCACAAAGGAAGCTTATTCTTCCCTTAAAAGCAGGCTGCAATACAAGTTACATCACACATAGGTTAAGTTTGTTTGAGGGATGTTTTATTGGAAAAACACAAACACAGCAATAAAACACAGCAAAGGAGTCAGAGTGTGTTTGCTCATCCCACAAAGTCAGGATGGACTCCCACTCAAAATCTGGTTTGGATGTTGAGACTGATGATAGCACATACACACAGAGAAAGAAGGTATGAAAAGGTTTATTACTCACATAAAGAGGCTTTCTGGGGAGAGCAGGGCAGGCTTCCCAAGTTAGTCAGAAAATAGCTTGAGAGAGCAGGGGAAGGAAACCGGCTTGGGGTCAGAGTGAGGGGTCCCATGAATGGACAGGGGCTTGCAGGGAGAGTTTGCCAGCACCAAAGAAGGGAGCACCTGGGATTTGTTATCATCTGGCCCAGATGTGGGACAGAGGGGAAGACAGAGGATTGAGACTTAAAAGCTGCCAGCAAGCACCAAAAAAATGGAACCAGACTCTTTATGATATGTGCAAAGTATGAAGAACATGGTCCAGAGAATAGCTGTGTACAGTGGGAAAAGCACTAGACTAGGCTTAGGAGACTCAAGACAATTCACCATCCCTCTGGGCTCAGATTTCTCATAAAACAAAATGAATAGAATTCCTTCCCTACCCTGTAATCACAAGGACTAAATAATAAAATGAATATGAAAGTATTTATTTAGGTAACCAGCACATATTAAGAATTTGATAGATACTAGTTAAATTAATTACACATTTGTCTGCTCAAACACTCCGAAATAATTTTTGCTGATTTTATCAGTATTCACTTCCTAGAAAATAATGGCACGAAAGAAAGAAAAATATATCAGCTAACGTGCAGCCTGCAGATAAAACAAGTTCTGTCTCTAGATAAAGGCCTCCTAGTGTAGGCCCAGAGGTGTGGGTCTCTGGTTTTTTCACCAGATAATAGAAAAGTCTTCAGCAGGCAATATTAAAACAGATGGGAGAATCAATATGCTATATGACAGAAATGGTATCCAAAAATTTCTTTACAGGCTGGGGGCAAGAGCTGAATCTTACAAGAGGAAAAGTAGGAAGGATAATAAATGAAGTAAGGACCCATACTTTGGTTCAGAAACAATGTCCCAAATTCAGGATGGGAAGCCCTGGTTTAAGCGCAGGACAGGGATACTAGGTTCAAAAGGAATGGATAGTGAAAGATGGTTAGTAAGCAGATAATAAATTAAATTTAGGATTTTGTAAAGTCAAATAAGTGATAAAAAAGCAATCAGAGTGATAACTCTGGACAATTTCTACATTGTAACATTTACAGAATATAGTTCTTGGCATAACACTTTAAAAGGAACATGGACTGGGGTAGGTCCAGTGGCACAAGTGGTTAAGTGTGTGCTCTCTGCTGCGGGGGCCTGGGGTTCTCGGGTTCGGATCCCGGGCACGCACCGACGCACTGCTTGTCAAGCCATGCTGTGGCGGCGTCCCATATAAAGTAGAGGAAGATGGGCACAGATGTTAGCTCAGGGCCGATCTTCCTCAGCAAAAAAAGAGGAGGATTGGCATCGGATGTTGGCTCAGGGCTGATCTTCCTCACAAAAAAAAAAACAGGAACATGGACAGACTAGAGCCTATAGAAGTACTTGGGACTTGCAGAGCCAGGGAGCCTCCCAGATTCTTTTGTCTTAAGGGACCATCCTTCTTCCCATCACAGGCAAGGCCACTGATGAACAACATCATGGCCTGGAGGCAAGTCCACAGGTTCCCTCTGCCTTCAGCCTGTTTGGCTCTCCATCCACAAAGGACTGTAAATGGGGTGAGGCCAGGCCCACCCACAATAATTTTTTGATGGGCTTTTGCTCCTTATTGCTCCCAGGTGGTTTCCTTTCCCACCATTTTTCTCATCTAACTCTAATTTTTAAGGTTTTTTGTCTCTATCTTTTTTGCTTCATGTATTTTGGGGCTCTGTTGTTAGGTGGATATATGCTTATAATTATTATATCTTCTTGATTGATCTTTTTCTCATTATAAAATCTCTTTGTCTCTAGTAACAATTTTTGTTTACAGTTTACTGTGTCTGATATTACTATAGCCACGCCAGCTCTCTTTTGGTTACTGTCTGCATGATATATCTTTTTCTATCCTTTTACTTTTAATTTACTTGTGTCTTTGAATCTAAAGTGTGTCTCTTATAGATTGCATATACTTGAATTATGTTTTTTTAAATCTATTCTGCCAATCTCTGTCTTTTAATTGAAGTGTTTAGTCCATTTACACTTAACATATCAACTGATAAGGTAAGATTTGTGTGTGCTATTTTGGTATTTATTTTCTTTATGTCTTATGTCTTCTTTTGCTCTTCTATTCCTCCATCACTGTCTTCTTTTGTGTTAAATTATTTTCTAGTATAGCATTTTAATTTCCTTGTCATTTCTTTTTTTTTTTTTCCTCCTCAAAGCCCCAGTAGATAGTTGTATGTCATAGCTGTACATCCTTCTAGTTGCTGTATGTGGGACGCGGCCTCAGCATGGCTGGAGAAGCGGTGCGTTGGTGTACGCCTGGGATCCGAACCCGGGCCGCCAGTACCGGAGCGCACGCACTTAACCGCTAAGCCATGGGGCTGGCCCTCCTTGCCATTTCTTTTACTATATTTTAAAATTGCCCCGGAGATTATAATTAACACATTAATTTATAACAATCTAGTTCAGATTAATACCATCTTAGTTTCAATAGTATATAAAAACTTTGCTCCTATATAGCTCTATTCCTTTCTCTCACCTTTCTGCAGTTTTCATACAAATTACATCTTTATGCATGTTCATCACCGCAGATTTATAATTACTGCTTTGTGTAGTTCTCTTTTAAATCAGATGGGGGAAAAAAGAGTTACAACAAAAAATGCATCTATACTGTTTTCTACGTTTACCTATACTTTTATATTTATCTTTACTGGTGCTCTTTATTTTTTCATGTGGATTCAACTTACTGTCTAGCGTCCTTTGACTCCTTTTACTATTTCTTGTAGGACAGATTTTCTAGTGACCAGTTCTCTCAGTTTTTGTTTCTCTGGGAAGGTCGTGATTTCTCCTTCATTTTTGAAGTATAGTTTTGCTAGATATAGAATTCTTGGTTGACAGTCTTTTACTTTTATCATTTTGAATATGTTGTGCCACTGCCTTGGCCTCCATGGTTCCTGAGGAGAAATCACTAAATCCCGTGTAAGTGAAGAATGTCTTCTCTCTCGATTTTTAAAAAATTTTCTCTGTCTTTGACAGAGTCCCTTGAGCTTAGATGTGTAGATAAATGTTTTTCATCAAATTTAGGAAGTTTTCAGCCATTATTTCTTTACATATTCTCTCTGCCTCTTTCTCTTCCTCCTCTCATTCTGGGGCTCCCATTATGCATATGTTGGTGTGCTTCATGATGTCCCACAGGTCTCTGAGGCTGTTCATTACTCTTTAGCCTTTTTTCTCTCTGTTCCTCAGACTGAATAATCTCAATTGATCTATCTTCAAATTTGCTGATTCTTTCTTCCACCTGCTCAAATCTGCTGTTGAGCCCCTTAGAGAATTTCTCATTTCAGTTATTATACTTTTCAACTCTAATTTTTTTTAAATAATAATTTCTATTTCTTTATTGGTATTACCTATTCGGTGAGACCTTGTTCTCATACTTCCCTTTAGTTCTTTGAACATATTCATAACAGCTAATTTAGAGATCTGTCTAGCAGTCCAATGTCTGAGCTTCCTCAGGGACATCTTTATTGGCTGCTTTTTCCCCCTCGTGTATAGGCCATGGTCTCTTGTTTCTTTGTATGTCTCGTATTTTTTGTTGTTGTTGAAAATTGGACATTTTCAACAATATGCTGTGGCAACTCTGGAAATCAGATTCTCCTCCTTCCCTAGGGTTTCTTGATGTTGGTGTCTGCCGTTGTTGTTTAGTGACTTTCTGAACTAATCCTGTAAATGTGTATTCTCTGTTGTGTGTGGCCACTGAAGTGTCTGCTAGGTGAGCCTGGCAGTCAGTTAATGATTGGCTATAAGTTTCTGTAAACACCTGCAACCAATATAACACAGAAGCCCATGGCAAAACCAGTCTTTGCTGAGGGACTCCGTGGGTGTGTCTGTGTGTGTTGGGGCATGGATTCAACACTTGGTTGACAACGCTGCTTTAGCCTCTACTTTCTGCTTGTACAGAGCCTCATGGTCAGCTAAAGTGAGAGCTTAGGACCTTTCTCAGGTCTTTCCTGAGCATGCACAGAGCCATATGCATGAATGTGACCTTCTAGATTCACAAAAATATGTCAGAGCTGTTCAAATCCCCCATCGAGATCTTATTTTCTAGCTTTTCCTTTTAAGCTTTTTGGTTAGCATATTGTTTGCCCCAGCTGTATCTACCACCTCAGACGGCTGTGAAGTTAATCGATTGTCTCTAATGGTTTTAAACAAACACCTCAGGGGAAAAGG
The DNA here is from genome assembly GCF_057802395.1 of Ceratotherium simum simum. Lineage (NCBI taxonomy): Eukaryota > Metazoa > Chordata > Mammalia > Perissodactyla > Rhinocerotidae > Ceratotherium > Ceratotherium simum. The sequence continues at coordinate 81,681,195 of NC_141904.1, forward strand.
CCTTTAGCACTGGGTGAGCTCCAAGTCAGGTAAAGTAAAGACAGTCTTGCAAGTGGGAGTCTTCCAGGGAACTACCAGACAGGTCAAAGAAGGATTCTCTGGGAAAAGGGCTTTGAAGGAGCTCCAACTCTGTTCTGCCTCCTCTGGGGGTCGCCAGGCTGCTGGTCTCATCACAATTGAGGACTGGTAGCTCCCAAGGCCACTGTGGAGCTGGAAAGAGGGGGATGGGAACAGGGCAAGTCAAATCACCACAAAGCTCACTGTTCTTACCAAGATTCAGCCATTTTTCTTGAATAAATGCTCCTTGAATTGCTGCTGCTTTTGGTTAGTTTTCAGAGTTTTGAAAAAGTCGATTCTGACAAGTTTTGTGAGTTTTGTCACTGCTTTCATGGAGAGAATTTTCAGAGGTCCTTATTCTACCATTTTTCCTGACATCACTCGTTTATCTTTTTTACTTTTATTTTTTCAGCTTTTAATTCATTGTCTTAATATCTCTAAACATTCACATGTCAAATTTCTCATCTTAGTATTTTATTGCTATTTATTTATTTGGCTTGTTTTTTTTTTTTTAAATTTTAATGGGATGTTCCCCCTTACATTTAACTTCTATATTACTATTTCTTTGTTCTCTTCCCTCGTTTTTAATTATCTTCTAAAATTTTTACATAATATTTTTCTCCCATGTTTCCTCTCTTTGATCTGCCTTTGTAATAGCTGGCGACAAGCATGGCTATAATGATAGTGGAAGAAGCAGCCTATACCATAAGCAGGGGTCTGGAGCAAAGTCCCTGGCAAGGATCTCAGTGGTTCTCTCAGAGTAATTCTCTAAAACACCGTATCCCTAAAGATGCAGGAACCCTAATAGGATAACCTACCCCATAATTTTTTTCCCTGCATATAACACACTTATTTACTGGAATGATGACACTTAATAACATCTCAGAGACATGGCAGGCTTTAAAATCCTTGGTCTTTGCAAGGTATAATCAATCGATTTTTGAGCAAACTTTGCCAATAGCATGCTGTTAGCCAAATAGGGGACATTCCTATGGAGCACCATGGTGAGGCATCAGGAAGCATTGACTCTACGAATACAAAAGCCATGCCTAGGAAATTTGGCCATTTATTATCAGCCTGCTTTCAATAAACATTATTTCCAGAATGATTTACCTTCCTTCTTGGTAGGGTCATAGAAAGAACCTCTTGGTGTACGGCTCCCCCTGCCTTACGCTGATTACAGAGAGGCTGGTCAGAGCATGGACCATTCTAAACAGGGTTGGGTTTTCTGATTATTCATCTTTTTTAAAACACAGGATTAGGGCCGGCCCTGTGGCTTGGTGGTTAAGTGCGCGCGCTGCAATGCTGGTGGCCCGGGTTCGGATCCCGGGTCCGCATCGAGGCACCACTTCTCCGTCCATCCTGAGGCCGAGTCCCACATACAACAACTAGAAGGATGTGCAGCTATGACATACAACTATCTACTGGGGCTTTGGGGGGAAAAAATAAAATAAATAAAATCTTTAAAAAAAAAAAAAACACAGGATTAGCTGTTTTCCTGCTGTGAGTACTTTCAATTTTTTAGGCACTGTATGGGACGAAGGACCCATCCAGAATATTAGCGCATCATCCTGAATAAGGACCAAAACCTAACAAGCACATTACATGGAAGAAAAGTTACAGGCTGGTTTCTCAACATAACAACAAAAAATCTTAAATAAAATATTAAGAAACCGAGTCTAGAAACATATAAAAGAGTTAATACGTCACTCCCAAATTAGGTTTATTTCAGGAATGCAATCTTGATTTAACATGTGAAAAATCAATGTAATTCACCACATTAATAAAATAAAGGAGAAAAATCACATGTTCATCTCAATAGAAAATATAAAAAACTCTTGATAATATTCAATATCCATTCATGTTAAAAACTATAATTTAAGGTAAAACATTGAATGTTTTCCCACTAAGATTGGGAATAAGAAAAGAACACCCTTGTTACCATTTCTATTTAACATTTAAGTAGCAGTCCTAACCAATACAATTAAGCACTAAAGAAAATATAACAGCACTAAAGAAAATATAACAGGTATTATGTGGAGATGACATGGCTATAGATGTAGAAAATCCAAAAGAACCTATAGACTATTAGAATTATTAAGTAAATTTATCAAAATTCCTGAATGCAGGGTTAATGTAAAAATAATTGGTGTTATATACTAGCAATAAGCAATTAGAAAATGGTTAAACAAAATGCCATTTTCAGCAACATAAAAAAAATCAAATATCCAGAAGTAAATTTAACAAAAGATGTATATAACCACTACACAGAAAAACACAAAAAATTAATAAAAAAATTTTAAGAAGCTAAATGAGTGGATAAATATACCATATTCACAGATTAGAAACCTCAATACAAAAGAGTTTCTAGAAAATAACATAGTAAAATGTCTCTATGACCTTGAGGTAGACAAAATTTCTTACACATCACACAAAATGCATTACCCAGAAAGTAAAAGACTGCTAAACTGGACATTATAATTAAGAATTTCACCATTAAGAGAGTTGGAAAAGGCAACTCATAGAGTGAAAAAAGATGCCTGCAATACACACATTCGACAAAGGACTCATACCCAAAATACACAAAGAACTACGACAAACAAGAAGGATTAATAATCATGACTAAAATTTTAAAAACTAAGAATACCAAGTGCTGATGAAGATAAGGAACTACTGGAACTCCCACTGTTGGGAGTTGAAATTGGTACAACCACTTTGGAAAAATGGTCAGCAGTAGCCACTGGACATATGCACATCCTAAGACCCAGCAATACCACTCCTTAGGTATATACTCAACAGAAACAAAGGCACATGCACCAAAGGACATTCACAATTATGTTCCTAATAGCCTTATTCATAATAGCCAAAAACTCTAAACAAACATATATCTACCAACAGTAAAACAGATAAATAAATGGTGACACATTCATACAATGGAATATCACAGAGCAGTGGTTCTCAAACTTCAGCATGCAGCAGAACATCTGAGGGCTTGTTAAAACACAGATTGCTGGGCCCCAACCCCAGAGTTTCTCATTCAGAATCTGCTTTTCCAGTATGTTCCCAGGTGATGCACTGCTGTTGGTCAGGAGATCACACTTTGAGAACCACTGCCAGAGATAAAGCAATGAAAAGTAACAAACTACTCCTAGACATGACCACAGAAAAATCTCATAAACATAATGTTGTGCCAAAGAAGGACACCCAAGAGTACATACTATATGATTCCATTCACGTGAAGTCTAAAAACAGACCAAATTAATCCATGGTGATAGAAGTCAGAATAGTGCTTACCTCTGGCGGGGTGAGTTTTGACTAGGATGAAGCATGAAGGAGGCTCCTAGAATGCCAGGAATGTTCAACATCAGATCTGGGTGGTGGCTGCACAGGTGTTGTGACAGTCTGTCACCTTGGTAGCCCCCAAAGAACCACACCTCCTGCCTTTGTGCAGTCCCTTCCCCTAGAACCTGGGGCTGGTCCTGTGACTTATTTTCATCAACAGAATGTGGCAGAAGTGATGCAGCACCAGTTTCAGGACAAGTCTTAAGAAGGCCTGAGAGATTTTGTATTTGCACTCTTGGAAGCTGTTATCAGCGTAGGTCCAATCAGGACCATAATAATTTTAACAGAAAAAGTTTAATATAAAGAATTACTAACTGTAACAGAGGACTGGAGTAATGAGGGATTGGCTAGTAAGAGGAAAAGAGAATCCCAAAGAATACAGAAATAGCAGCTAGAAAGACTAACCACTACCTGTAGGGCTGAGATGGTGCACACAAGGAAGAGCCCCTCTCCCTCAGACAGATCCAGATGTCTGGCTGGAGAGCGCACCATTGTGGCTGAGAATGAGTGCTATAGGCAGAGCAATGGGCTGCTGGCCAGTGTGCGCTGTAGGACCAGGCACTGGGGAAGCCACGCTCCTGCAGGAGCCTGGCCAGTGAGCTCACTGCAACCAAGAGGCAAAACCCCTTCTTCTCTCAACGTCTCTCCAGTGCCCTCTACTGATAAAACTTAACATCAGGAGAGCTGGCAAAGGAAAAATCTTTAAAGGGCCCAATTCAATTTTCACAGAGCAGGCAAAAAGGATGAATTTGGAGATGAGGCAATGAAGTGATAACCTGCACAGGAGCCCTGTGCCTCCATAGAGGATATCCAGCTGTCCTGCTGGGAGGATCACCTGGAGAGACCATGTAGAGAAACAACATGGAGAAGAACAGGCTCCTAGACTACATGGAATGAGAGACGTCCAGACATCTCAGCTGAACGTAGCCTCCAGCCCCCCTGGCAACTGCCTGTATGCTACATAAATGAACATCAGAAGTCTGAGGCCAGCCCAGACTGAAAAATCATAAGCAAATAAAAAGGTTATGGTTTAAGCTCCTAAATTTTAGGGTGATTTGTTACATAGCAATTAAAAACTAAACAGAAAGTCTCTCTGTTTAATTTCTGTTTTGGTTATCTACTGCTACATAACAAACCATTCTCAAACTTAAGAAGCATGAAACAACACAATCATCTATTTGGTCATATTCTAGATCTGGGCAGGGCTTGGAAGAGACAGCTTAACTGGGTCTGGAGGATTCACTTCCAAGAAGGCTCACTTACATGGCTGGCAAGCTGGTGCTGGCTGTTGGCTAGGAGCTCAGCTAGATGGGTCCTCCTCTAATTGTCCTCTCCCCATCCCTAGGTGGGGCATCTCACAGCAGAGAGGCTGAGTTCCAAAAGGAAGGATCCCAAAAGAGAGTGTTCTGAAAGGACAAGCCCCCCCATGCAAACGCTTACCAAGTAAGCGTCTTCTCACATCACATGGCCAAGCCCAGAATCAATGTGGGCCTCAAGAGCGTGAACACCAGGAGGTTCACGGCAGGCCACCAGAGTAACCCTAACCCCAGGTGTATTCAGTTGTAAAAATGCATCAAGCTGTACACCTAAGATTTGCCCACTTTAATGTATGTATATTAAACTTCAATAAAGTCTCCCCCGTCCCCAAAGAAAGACAGCCAAATTATTAATAGTCCTCCACTACAAAATACAACAGGCTCGTTAAGTGCATTCCAAATGACTTCTTATGGGGTTAAGATGAAATGCAGACTATCAATAGAGAAAACTATTCTTCCTTTTCTAATTTTATAGAAATATTAGAGAGAGCTATTTCCTAAAATTTTATTTTTAAGGCACTATGAAATAAAGAGTTAAAAAGATTTCCAAGTGGCAATCCTTATCCATTCACAGGTTCTTGAAGCTAAGTAAGCCGTGTCACTAACAGCTAGAATCCACTAGTGAGTGCGTTAATAAACATTGACTGACACATCCATTCACTCATATACTTACTGAGTGCCCACCATGGCCCACCCAGGCGCTGTGCTAGGTGCGGGGAGATTCAAGTTCCAACGAACACACCCTCTAGAAAGGGAGTCAGGTGTTAAGCACAAATTGCGGCAGGAGCAGAGTCAGGGGCTTCTGAATGGAGCTGTGAAGAAAGGAATGACAATTCCTATCTAGGTGAAGAAAAAGGAAAAAGCAATTGAGGCAGAAGCAACAGCAAGGTACAAAGGCACAGAGGCAAGGCAGCATGACTCTGAGGCAACTGTGAGTAGCTCAGCTTGGCTGAAACAGGAGTTGTGGGGTGGGGAGGGCAAGGGAATGAAATGCCAAGAGCCAGCAGGTAAGCTGGGGCCGTAACAGGGGGAGCCTTGGATGCTGGGGAGTCCCTGCAGGACTTTAAAGTACGACAGAGAGAACACAATGTATTTCAGGTCTCACTGGCATAATGAACTACGATGACTAGAGGTGGAGAGACAGCTGGACAGCTGTTGCAGCAAGCTGGAGAGAAGAACAAAGGGCCTGAAAGAGATATTACAGAGTAATCTACAGTAGTGCTACTCAAAGTGGGGGCCCCAGAAGCAGCATCAGCAACACCTGAGAGTGTATTAAAAATGCAAATGAGGGGCCAGCCTAGTGGTGTAGCAGTTCACAGGCTCCGCTTTGGTGGCCCAGGGTTTGTAGTTTCAGATCACGAGCACAGACCTACACACCCTACTCATCAAACCATGCTGTGGCAGCGTCCCACATACAAAATAGAGGAAGACTGGCACAGATGTTAGCTCAGCAACAATCCTCCAGGCCCCACTCCAAATCTACTGAATCAGAATCTCAGAACTGGGTAGAGCCCAATACTGTGTCCTCCAGGTGATTCTGATGTATATTTAAGTCTGGGAACCACTTATCCACAGGACTGTACGATGGACTGCACGTGAGAGGTAAGAGAGAGTGAAAAGCTGACAATGACTCCTAAGTTTCTGGCTTGAACAGTGGGGCAGACTGTGATACCACCATTCACTGAGAGAAAGGATAGTGGAGGAGAAGCAGGTCTGGAGAGAAGGGACTTAGACTTTCTGAGGCAGGCACATCCTCCCCACATTTTACGTATAGGGAAACTGAAATCCAGAAACATGAAATAACATACCAGGGGCCAGCCTGGTGGCGCAAGCAGTTAAGCGTGCATGCTCCGATGTGGCGGCCCGGGGTTCGCCTGTTCGGATCCCAGGCGCGCACCAACGCACTGCGTGGCAAGCCGTGCTGTGGTGGCGTCCCATATAAAGTGGAGGAAGATGGGCACGGATGTTAGCCCAGGACCAGTCTTCCTCAGCAAAAACAGGAGGATTGGCAGATGTTAGCTCAGGGCTGATCTTCCTCACCAAAAAAAAAAGAAAAAAAATGACATACCAGGACCATACTTCTTCCTAGTTTCATTCTGTTCAATGTAAATATATCTTGTAGCTCAAGACCATCAGATGAACCAATATTTATGGACATAAGAACCCAAGACCAGTCTATAGGAAATAGTTTTCTTTTGCAGCTTATGAAAATACTGCTTCATATGGAGCGCTGTGTTGCTAACAGAACTTCTCAATCATTTATGGAATTAGGAGAATGTGTTGGAACTGAAATAGTATGTTCTAGGAGGACTAACATCTCAAACATTCCACTTGTGGTACCACAAAATATGCCTATGAGCTTAAGATGGGTATTTGCAGAACTGCCACATTTTGTTGAAAAGTAAAGCTGTGAAGGCTTTTCTGATTCTGCCTCTAAAGCTACATTATGGCATAAGCTTGTTTAACCTGTTCTATACTCTGCTCAAATCAGGAGACCTGGATTCTGATCCCAGCAGTGCCACTAACTAGCAGTGGACCTTGACCTAGTCAATTTACCTCTCTGGAGTTCAGCTTCCTTCCCTATAAAATAAAGGCATTGGACTAGATGAGCACTTACATCCTCCAGCTTTCACATTTATTATCTCTGAGGATCAAGCAATGGGATTTGTTTTCTAAGTGCTTCCTTACAATAATGACTTTAAGATGTCATCATTATCAAGAAAGGGCTTGGGCTTAGGAATTCTGGGCTACAGCTTGTCATAGCCATTGGTGTCAGGGTTTAGTTCAGCATGAACAGGATGATTCCTGGTACAAGAGGACATAGATAAAGAGTGGCCTCGTCTCCCAGAATTAATGCTAATTAATTTAAATAATGCTAAAATAATGCTTAGGTGAGAGTAATGCAACCAAAATTTCAAACTTTCAAAAAACGCTACTTTTTAAAAAAAACCACCAAATATTTCATTGGCTTGATAAACCTACTCATAATGCTTTCTCTGGATGTCACACTTTTCCCTTCTCCCAGTGATTCAGCTATGAAACTACAAAATGTCAGCACAGTGAACCTCTCCTTTGGAAAGACAGTACAGCTTACTAGTCGAAAGAACTGACTTTTGACACATTAGGTTAGAAGTTCAGCTCCATCACTTATCACTTACGGCTAAGTGACTTTGGGATGGAGATCTACCTCTTTCAGCCTCAGAGAGGCTTTGAGAAAGGTGAAGAGGTCAACAGTATCAAATACTGCTAAGAAGTCAAGGGAGATGAGGTCTAAAAAATGTCCTGTGGATTCAGCAACATGGTAGTCTTCAATAACTTTAGTGAAAGCTATTTCAGAAGAATGATGGGACTGGCTAAATATGCTGAAGAGTAAGTGGGAGATACGGAAACGGGAACTGCACGTAGAGACCATCCACAGTCACTTAATGACAGGGATATGTTCTGAGAAATGCGTCGTTAGGCAATTTTGTTGTTGTGCGAACATCCTAGAGTGTACTTACACAAACCTAGATGGTACAGCCTACTGCACACCTAGGCTATATGGTACTAGCCTTACGGGACCACCGTCACATATGTGGTCCATTGCTGACCGAAATGTTGTTCACCATGCAGTGCATGATTTAATCAACAAAGGAAGGAGAGATACAACAGTAGTAGCTGCACGATGAGACTGAGAGTGAGGTGTTTTTTGTTGGTTAGTTGGCTGGTTTTAAGTTGGAGAAGATTTGTGCATGCTGAAAACCCAATGAGAAAGACACAGATGAGAGAAAGAGGCTGCCTACACGAGGGAGAAGGGGGAAGGGGGAAAGCAAAGCTCCTGGCAAGAAGGGAGAAATGAGGTAGGAGGAATGAGCCTCAGATAAGAGGAGGGACAGCCCTTTATTATAAAATGAGGAAATTATAAAAGGAGGAATAAAATATGTATAAATACAGCAGATTTCTACATTCGGCACTGGAAAGATGAGGACTCCCATATGACGGCTATGTTCTCTACAGTGGAAGAGGAGAGGCCTTCAGCTGAACGTGGAGCCACAGAAAAGAGTTGAGAAGGTTTCAAATAATCTTTGTGAAGAACAGGGCAAAGAAATGATCACAGAAACAGTAAACTGCTAGATAGTTCTGAGGGTCCATTTGAGGTGTGTGATCATGAAATTACAGTGGAACGTGCCCTGTTGTACTACAGATCACTCCTGTAGGTGGAGATTAATGAAAATATAATATCCTTTTGCATCATTCCTTTCCTCCTTACCTACCAGTGGAACCTGGAACAGGTCCCCTCCAACATTCTCATTCCCTGGAATCATTCATCAGTGTTACAGGAGAAGGAGTAAAACTGCATTTTTCTACACTAAATATGTTTTATGACTGGGAACATCTAGGAAAGGATTAAAAGTTTTCTAAAGATTCGAAGCCAGTGCTCAAGCCCAAACTATTAATTGCCCATTGGAATAATTTACCTTTAGAAAAACAACTTCTGACAAGTAACCAGAGTTATTATACCAGGATTCCCTTTCTAAGCAGAAATATACAGAAACAAGTAGTAAATGGCAATCTCTACCTTGACGTGTGTGAATTATTATTCTTAAATCAGAAAGCACAAATATTCTTTTCTTTGAAAATCAACTGTATAGAATTATGATTTCTCAGGTCAAAGTACATGCTTATTTCTTGATTATGAGAACTCACTTATGTGATGCTTCCCAGGCTTCCTCTTCTTCTAGAAGATCTCTTATGATGTCTGAACTGGAACTAAAAGGATATGTACATCAATATTGCCAGACAATAAAAAGACTGTATTGTTCCATTTATATAAAATTCTAGAAAACACAACCCAATCTATAGTGACAGAAAGCAAACCAGCAGACCAGTGGCTACCCACAGGGGGCAAGGCGTGGACAAGGAGGGATTACAAAGTGGCACAAGGAAACTTTGGGAGTGATGGAAAGGTTCATCATCTTGATTGTGGGGATGGTTTTATAGATGTATACATATGTCAAAACTCATCAAACTGTGTGCTTTAAATATGTGCAGTTTATTATACATCAATTTCAATAAAGCTGTAAAAAAAAAAGCTTAATAAATTAGCAATAATAATGAAAAAAATCACTAAAGTTTAAATAAATCCCTCAACATAAAACCTGGATTCAAATGGAATAGTCATGAGTCTTTTCAACTTCCTATAGCGACCAAAGACCAACTCATGTTTTAAAAATTGCCTTCTAGTAATGAGATTCACAAGAGATATTAAATTCCTAAGTGGCTTTTAGTCCCTCTGTAACCAAAGTAAAGCATAATTTAATTAATTTGAACGTGTTAATAATGAAATTTGTTATAAGGCTTAAAGCGCTGTGTAATCTTTAGCCTATCTGTGCAGGACTGCAGGGTAAATAAGGTTACAGAGAGCATGTACTATTTCTTTAAAAGAAAAAACTATTTTAAGGCTTTTAGCATCTTGTTCTTTCCCAAATAAATAACTTTTTAAAAAGAAGATGTACACCAATATCAAAAAAGCATTTCTTTAGACACCCAAGACAGAATGTCATGGGCATCGCAGGGGACAACTCAGAAATAATCGTCTCTACCCCCGGGTGGAGAGGCTAAAACAAAGGAATAACTCTCTCTCAGGTGAGAAACAACAGGTTTAAAATGTTAGTGCCAATCATATTTCTAATCATATACTGATAACAAAAGTTAAAAAATTATAAAGATTTAAAGTGCCAATGAATTATTCTCAACCAATTATGGCAACTCACTTTGAAGCAACATTTGCGTATGATGCCTGAACAAAAAAGGCAATAACAGTCAATAAATACTGTTCTGTACAAATGTTTTATTCAAGGAATTTTGCCCCATATCCCCAAGACTCTCAGGGAGCTATAGTTAGGACACCCTCTGATATGGTTCATGTGTATAACAGCCTGTGGGTGGGGATTCCATCCACACGGCAGGCATAGTGACCCCCCGATACAGCTAGCACAGGGGTTCTCAGGCATTCCGGGACAAGAATCCTCATATGGTAGTAGCAATACTTTTCCCATTTGTGGCTTGAGAAAATACATAATAATAATGAAGTATTATAAATTTTTTTTATAATTTTTTGTTTATTGCAGTAACATTGGTTTATAACATTGTATAAATTTCAGGTGTACATCATTATACTTCTACTTCTGCATAGATTACATCATGTTCACCACCAAAATACTAATTACAACCCATGACCACACACATGTACCGAATTATCCCTTTCACCCTCCGCCCTCCCCCCTTCCCTTCTGGTAACCACCAATCCAATCTCTGTCCCTATGTGTTTGTTTATTGTTGTTATTATCCACTACCTAATGAAGGAAATCATACAGTATTTGACCTTCTCCCTCTGACTTATTTCACTTTGCATTATACCCTCAATGTCCATCCATGTTGTCACAAATGGTTGGATTTCATTGTTTCTTATGGCTGAGTAGTATTCCATCGTGTATATATACCACATCTTCTTTATCCATTTGTCCCTTGATGGGCACTTAGGTTGCTTCCAAGTCTTGCCTATTGTGAATAATGCTGCAATGAACACAGGGGTGCATGTACCTTTACAAATTGGTGTTTTCAAGTTCTTTGGATAAATACCCAACAGTGGAATAGCTGGATCATATGGTAGTTCTACCCTTGATTTTTTGAGGAATCTCCATACTGTTTTCCGTAGTGGCCGCACCAGTTTGCACTCCCACCAGCAGTGTATGAGTGTTCCCTTCTCTCCACATCCTCTCCAACACATGTTGTTTCCTGTCTTGTTAATTATAGCCATTCTGACGGGCGTGAGGTGATATCTCATTGTAGTTTTGATTTGCATTTCCCTGATAGATAGTGATTTTGAACATCTTTTCATGTGTCTGTTGGCCATCTGTATATCTTCTTTGGAGAAATGTCTGTTCAGGTCTTTTGCTCATTTTTTAATTGGGTTGGTAGTTTTTTTGTTGTTGAGATGCATGAGTTCTTTATATATTTTGGAGATTAAGCCCTTATCAGATGTATGGTTTGCAAATATCTTCTCCCAATTGTTAGGTTGTCTTTTCGTTTTGTTGATGGTTTCCTTGGCTGTGCAGAAGCTTTTTAGTTTGATGTAGTCCCATTCGTTTATTTTTTCTATTGTTTCTCTTGCCCGGTCAGACATGGTGTTTGAAAAGATGTTGCTAAGACTGATGTCGAAGAGCGTTCTGCCTATGTTTTCTTCTAGAAGTTTCACAGTTTCAGGTCTTACATTCAAGTCTTTAATCCATTTGGAGTTAATTTTTGTGTATGGTGTAAGGTAAGGGTCTACTTTCATTTTTTTGCACGTGGCTGTCCAGTTTTCCCAACACCATTTGTTGAAGAGACTTTCTTTTCCCCATTGTATGTTCTTGGCTCCTTTGTCAAAGATTAGCTGTCCATAGATGTGCGTGGGTTTATTTCTGGGCTTTCGATTCTATTCCATTGATCTGTGTGAAGTATTGTAAATTTAGTAATACTTTTAGTTTATACTTTATTCATTATAGCAACACACGCACACATTTAAAAAACAGTAGTACGTGTATTTGTGAGACACTCTTTATTACGTCTACAGAGAATTCTTGATGTGCTTGTGCTTTTGCAGACCCACTGCAATCCTTCCTTCGGACCCCTGTGTTGGGAACCACTGATTTGGCCTGGCAGCATACCTAAGCACCTACCACTCTCTTACAGGGAGGTTGACCCCCTGCTCAAATGCAAGTGCCCCTGAAAATAACACATTAATTTATCGTCAGTCATCTTCAGCTTACTGTAAACTGGCTTACAACAAGCTTTCCCATTAAACAGCTAGCTAAACGTGGTTTTTACTAGGAGGGAAGAGGGGAAAGCAGAGGGCCCTTAGGGAGAGCCAAGACAGATCTCACCAACGTTATTATTTTCCTAAGACACAGACACACACAGCCACTTGCTAGGGATGGCCTTAGACCCACTGCCACCCCATTCCCACAGAAGTGGTTCTAAACTTTTACTTTCACAAGATGCCAACTTTCGTTATTCCTTACTTTGGCGATAACTACTCCAACTTTATAAAGAAAACTGAAGCTGTTTTAATGTAACTTTTTCATTCCCTTTTCTCTACTCCAAGTTATATGGATACCACCATCCATTCTTCTTACGTGGATAGAAGCAGGGCAGTATTTCTTAACCTTTTTTCATTATTGTCCCTCCCCAAGAAGCCATTTTAGACTTTTTTCCCCTAACTGCCCCTCCATGAAATTTTAATACCACAAATATAATGTATATCTGTTTATGTATTGTGTATATATACATATATGTGCTTTATACATAAAGAGAGTAAGGTTTTTTGGCCACCCCCATCCCCAAGAACTAATTTCTACCTGCTAGGGGGCAAAACTACTCCTACTGAGAACACATGAGCTAGCAGGATGGGGGTTAGGGGGTGGTCGTGTGGCTCTGGGTCCCGGTAGGCGACACATAGCTAGAAAAATAGTAAAGTCAGCTTCTTGCTGACACTCTCCAACACACATACACAATTTTTTTTTTAAAGAGGAAGGTTGCAAAGCATCCCTACTATTCCAGCTGAGTAAGCAGGACGGCCAGGCCTGTCAACTAACCTAGTAGTCTGTGATCAATTTATCTAGCAGCTTTCAAATCACCAGTACAGATCACTGATTTGTTAAAGGAAAATATTTGCGGTACATTAATGACATAAATTTAAGAGGTTTTTGCTATGCTACCTCTGTGAAAACAGATGGTAGAGGAGGCTTACAAAAAGCGTATCTCAAAAGTTGCCTGCAATCTCCTCTTTCTCTGCAACTTCAATACCACTGACCAGCAAGACTGCACAGCTCCCCGATTTCCCTCAATTCTCATCGCCTTTCTTTCTATTTCAGCTCAGTCACTACCTGAATAAGCAAATCACTAAACTGAATGATACAAAAGTTTGGGAGGTTTGCAGTTTACCTAAAATGAAGTTGCAGGATTATCTGCTATATCTCCTGCTCCAATTCCAGTGACCACTGAGAAACTGAGAGTTGATACTAATACCATGAAAATACCAGACAGAACTGTTCATTCCTTTTTAAAGTAACGTACTTCCTACATTCTACCCAAAAGCCACATTCCTGAAATTAAACATACAGTTTCACAAACAGGATTTTACAAAGAGACTACTGGCCATAACAATCAGTGTTACTAAAATTATCACTCCCAGATCTCTTCCTTGTGGATACAAGTTAACTGTTATTTTTGAAGTCTCAGTCATTTTAATATGCCTTGGAGATAAAAATTCCTTTAACTTACTTTCAAGACACCTAAAAAATCTTCCAAAGAAAAAGATAAATTACTCACACTAGTGTACCCAGGGTCAGAGCACGCACAAGCCTACAGAGCTCGAGCTTTTAAGTCTTGGACAAGGAACTTTTTCAGAGCAAACTTTAGCTTCTCTACTATTTGGGTTTGGAACATTCTGGTAGACCATGCTTTTGAGAACCTGGAGGAATATGAGGTCTGGTACAGGAAAGCTATAGCTCCCTACGGAAGGGTGTTCAAATTGTGCTCTCTGAAGTCTCCTTCAGTCCAGGCTAGAGTGGATAGTATTACATAGATTAAATACAGGTGAGAAAGATTCATAGGCAAAAAACATGAATCTTGAATTCTATGGAATTCCCAACCTCTGTTCAGGAAGATTTTTTTAGTAGGTCTATTGAGAACACCCACACTTAATTTTTCATACTATTTAGACTTTATTTTCAGCTCAAACTTTCAGAAGCATAAGCTAAACCGTTTTTTGTTGGTTAGTCTTTGACCTAGTTGGTCTTCCTATAATATTTTACTCTTGTCATTCTCTGACCAAAAGTAGTAGCACAATATCTTATCAGGCAAAGGAAAACACTATCTTTGCATATTTCTTTGGAGGCATCTTATTTCATTCTACTAGCCAAGATTTTACCACCAAAGCTGGAAAGTAACATGCCAAATTCCTCTGGCAAAGGCATGACTGGTGATACTACTCAGAGGAAAAATCACAGATTTTAGTGTCAGACAAAGTTAAGGTTTCAGTCCTGTTTCTGTCACTTACTGTGTAACCTTGGGCAAATTACTTAATCTTCCCACGTCACAGCAGCCTCACCTATAAAGTCAGGATAATAACACATGCAGTTCACAGGGATATTTTTAAGATTAATCAATAGAACTCAGAGAATGTTTAACACAGAGTTTGGCACACAGTACGTGTTCAATAAATTTCGGTTCCATTTCCATAACAGATCTGGGTCTGAGTTACCTGAATAATTGCCTCAGCACTATGCTTCAATTTGCCTTAGGGAACCTCATCACTATGTGCTCTATTTTAATCTTTGATTTCCACTGTTTCTATGACACCAGGTGCAAATTCATCAGAACTTGATATTTATCCAGTATGACAGGTACACAGGGTACTGTGGGGTGGGAAAAATGCAAACATCTGCTAGAAAAATCCTGTGGACTAAAGATTACTTACAAGCGGAATTTTTCTATTATCTAGTAGTTATTCCCCCTCACCCTGAATCTCTTCTCATAATTGTGGCATTAATTTGAACATAGTTGACAATATTCAACTTCAAAAAAAAAAAAAAAAAAACTCCTTAAGGACAGGAAACTGTAGGATTGATGGAGAGCACACAATGCCCACCAGACAACAGTACTTATTAAATAAATGCTGCCAGCTGCCACGAATCCTTCCTCAAACCCCCTTTTTAGTAACTTGTTCTGCAGGGTAAGCAAAAGCTTACATGCCAAACATTTTGGCAATAGGTTAACAATAACATATTAGAATAGTAAACATCCTCGCTTCAAAAAAAAAAATCACTCCATGATGACAATGACAATGAAAAATTATCATTTTGTGAACAACTACTTCTAAAAATCATTGTGATAATTAGTTTACATACATTAGTTTTACTTCATATAAGCACCCTAAGTTTTACCCTCATTTGATAGATGGACAAAAGCTCAGAGAAATTAAAGTAAGCAAAAACAAAAAAACCAGGGAAGTGAGTGCAAAGCTCTCGTCTTCTTTCTGCTACACCATGCTGCTTCAACTAGTGGTAGCAGAAAAATAAAATGCTATTAAGCCACAAGAGTTAAGACTACCACCTCCTCCTACGTATTCTTCAATAAGGTTTTTATCAGACAACCGTCAACAAGGTTCATGGATAAAGCAAGGCTAAGAGTTTCACTGCTCTCCACTAGATCTAGAAAAAGATAAAATGAAAAAAGCTTCAGATACGAGACCAAGACAATACCAAAAAGAACTTGTTCATCAAGTAATCCATGCTAAACCCTTAAAAAGAGATGAAACCAAAAAATAACTAAGTTTATATTCTATTTACAAAGCATTCACCATATATGATCATCCCATTTGCTTTTTAGAATCACCAAGGGAGATTAGCAGGGCAAAAAAACCTATCATTCCATTTTATCAAAGAGGAAACTGAAGCCCAGGGAAATTACTGCAACAATCTACCATGTGCCAGGCACCCTTCTAGAGGCACAAAGCCGTGGCTGAGCTGAACTCCCACAATGGAACAAAGAAGACCGACTGCTAGGTATGGGGATCTCATGGACACATTTAAATTTCAAGGACTTGATGTCATAGTGTCTTAGGTGAAGATACATTCCCCCAGAACAATGTCCCATTCATCCAAAGGACAGTAGATCCAGTTTAAGCTCTTTTGAAAATGCAAAAGATGTGGAAGAACTGTTCCCACGTTCCCACATTTTCTTTAGAAACTTGCAACAAAACAAAATTCATCACCCGAAACAAGATGAACCATTTAGCTTTCAGGGGTATTCTGAAGTCTATAAATGTCCCCAGAAAAAAGGCTAACATAAAATACAAAACAATAATGTTTATTAGTAGGAAAAGATTTTGTGGCAACATTAAATTCATTAAATGTCACATTCTTAACAGTTAAAAAATCAAATATAATATGTCAACATTCCAAAAGCAATTAGAAAGATTTTAAAAAATAACAAAGCTATTATTGTATGAATACTGAATTAGAGTAAAATACAACTTAGGTTACTATTCAGTTACTTTAATAATGTTTTCTTTAGATACTGCTTTCTCTTAATTTGACTAGAAACATAAACACTTATTCAACAATTTTTCTAATAATCCCAATGCCTTCAAATTACAAAATCCCATTAATATATTTTTCTTAACTTACTGTCTGCATCACCAAACTTCATTAACCAATTTATAATGATATTGATGACGATAATGATAATTTCCAAAACTTTATTTTGAAGTACCCATTCTTTTTTTAAAAGTAGACTAATATATTTACATGGTTCAAAATCAAGATGACATAAAAAAGGTGGACACTGAGAAGTCTCATTTCCTCTTTCGTCCCCAGCAAACTCATTCCCCCTTGTCTTCAACATGTAACCACTTATCAGTTTGTTGGTTATTCTTCTGGTGTTTTTTTATGCAAAATCAAACAAGTATAAGTATACACCATTTCTTCCCCTTTTAGAAAAAAAACAGAATGCTATCTATGCTGTTCTGAATTTTGGTCTTTTCACTTATAAACATATCTTGGAAATCTCTCCATTAACAGCATATAGAGATTTTCCTCTTTTAACAGTCACACAGTATTTCACTGTGTGATGTACAGTAGTTAAATCAACCAGCCCCAATGATGAGTATTTGAGTAGTTTCCAGTCTTTTATCATTATAAACAATGACTCGATGAATAACCCTGTTTATATAGGTCATTTTGTATGTGTGCAGGTATATCTGTAGGACAAATTCATTGGAATACTGGGTAAAACGTAAAACAATAGTACTTTTGGTTGATCTCATCAGATCCCTCTCCTTAGGGATTGTATTATGTAGCACTCCAACCAATAATAAATGAGAGCATCTGTTCCCCCACAGCCTTACGGCAGAGTATATTAGCAAAGATTAAGATTTTTGCCAACCTAACAAGTGAGAAATGAATTGAATTTGCATTTCTCTTTCAGCAAACTGTCTGTTCATGATTTTTGCACATTTTTCTATTGGGTCTGTGGGTCCCTTCCTTCTCAGTCTCTAGGTGCTCAAAGAGTATCTATTATTGAATGTTTCTAAAATGGTTCTATTAAACCCCTATAAATGTTCAGAAAATGTATTAGCACGTCTTCTTTCATTGTCAAAAACATTCCTACTAAGTTATATCTGAAAGTTAAACATTCTTTTTTTAAAGCAACGTATTTGAAATTTTTCTCAGTTGATAAGAATTCCAAAGCAAGCATCTATTACATTTATCTAAGTTTAAATTTCAGCTGCAATTCAAAATCAATTTGTTTGAGTCCTTCTAGTAACCCACACTATCCTCTGTAACCAACGCAGGAACCCTGGCTAACTCCAATTAACTACATACTGTGAGCTGTACACAAGCAACTAAACATGGTGAAATAAAAAACGTATCTATTGATCTGACTTTGTTGACTAATCCCATTTAAAATTCTTGACCACAAATCTCAAAGGGGCAATCCTCACTACTAGGCAACCCTCCGATACTTACCTGGCATGTTCTGTTTCCCACTCTCAAAAAGACTCATACCTTCTCAAATCGCCTACCCACCATCCTAGCCCCACTCTCAGCAGATGAACCTGCCTTACCTACATTAACAAAATAAAAGTGGGGCCGGCCTGGTGGTGCAAGCGGTTAAGTGCGCGCGCGCTCCGCTGCGGCGGCCGGAGTTCGTTGGTTTGCATTCCGGGCGCGCACCAACGCATTGCTTGGCAAGCCATGCTGTGCCCGTGTCCCATATAAAGTGGAGGAAGATGGGCACGGATGTTAGCCCAGGGCCAGTCTTCCTCAGCAAAAAAAGAGGAGGATTGGCAGATGTTAGCACAGGGCTGATCTTCCTCACACACACACACAAAAAAAACAAGAAGAAAGAAAAGAAAAGCAATCAGGCAGAACTTGATGATCTCCCCCTGCATATGTACCTATATCCTTTGTCTTCCTTGCTCTTACTATGGACAAATCAACTCTGCTCTTAGCAAAGGCCAACCTTTCCATTTCATCTCACTGCCTTGTCAAGACTTCACTCATTCAATTAGCTCTCCACCCCTGATCAGTTTCCCCTTCTCTACCGCATCATCCCCATCTAATCCCTCCCTTAACCCCATATACCTCCAGATAGTCCTAATCTCTACCATCCTTCATAGCAAGTTACTGCGAGTTGTCAGTAGTTGCTATCTCTCTTTGCTTCCCTAAGATTTTCCCCTCAACCCACACTAATCAGTCTTCTACCCAAAACCCACCCACTTGAGACTACACTTGCTAAGACCTTTATGTTGCCAAAAAGTCCACAGTCCCTTTTCTAATCTTATCTCATTTGACCTCTCAATCTGTTTTCTTCTGTTAGCTTTCATGATATTGCAATGTCTTGGTTTTCCTCATCCCCCACTGGCTTATTCTTCCTCCATCTCTTCTGCTCAGTCTCTTCTTTCTAAATGTTTCCTCTTTCTAAATGTTGGAGTAAGAGAAGGTTTGGTCCTGGACGCCTTTTTCTTGTTCTACAGTCCTGTGCTACATGTCTCAGCCAACACCATGCCTTTAATGCATGTGTCTAGTCCTGATTTCTCCCCTTATCTCCACCTCTTTGTCTGATATCTTTACTTGGTTCTCTTATAGGCTCCAAACAAAACAGCTGATTACCAAAATGACCCACCTCCCAGCTCCTGGCCAAATTTTCTACTGCCCTTCTCAAATTTCCCCATCTTACTTAGTAAACAGCACCACCATTCACCCAGTTGGCAAAGCCAAAAATTTAGCATTCATCCTTGATGCTGAGCTTTTCCTTGCTCACCATCTGCAAACCATCTGCAAGTTCTGCCAATCCTACCTCCAAAATATATCCCCAATCCCACCCATTTCTATCTTCACTATTATTATTCTGATCCACTCTGCCAAAAACCCTGGAATGGATTGCTACAAAAGCCTAACTGGTCTCCCTGCTTCCACTCTTGCTTTACCTCTAGGCACCCATCCATTCTTCACAGCATCTGGAGTCATCCTTTTAAAACATACAAACCAGACCATATCAGATCAGATCAATATTGATAGTCAGTTGGTCCCCAAATTGATCTATAGATTCAATGTAATCAACCAAAATTCCAGCAGATCTTTTTTTTTTTTTTTAGCAATTGACAAGTTGATTTTAAAGTATATAAGGAGATGCAAAGGACCTAGAATAGCCAAAGCAATTTTGAAGCCCATGACAGGCAACTCTGGCCTCCAGCATCTTCTCTTTATGATGCACAAATACTATCATTTTCTATGTGCCAAGGAAAAGAGTTAGGAAACACTGTATTAAAGAGAGAAGTATACCTTTTAGGTCGATAACTTTAAATCCTTATAAAAGTGAAGAAAGTATGTGTTGCTTTTTTAAGGAAGAGAAATAAAAGAACATTAGGTTAATTCCAAACATTAGAGTCCTCTTGGTTCTCTGGAAAAATTCAATTTCAAAATATAATTAAACATTTGTGCTTATGTTTAACTTATAAACTTAAGAAACAAAAGAGGACACCAACTCTGAGAGTCTAATGTAAGAGAAAATTGTTTTAATTAGCAAAATTTTCACTGCTACAACTAGATACAGAATCAAACTCTCAAGTTAAATGGGCAGAGGGACAAAATCATGATGCTTCATTCTGTTTTTATTCTTTAAACTGTCAGCAGTATAAACAACCAATACAAATAAAAACCAAATATTAAAAGATAACCAGATCATAGGAACAGGTTATGAAACTCAGCCCCATAAGGAGAAATGAATTAAAAGACAAGCAACAACTCAAAATGAAAATTTCCTCTACCACTTAAGAAGCTTTCATTGATTACAAGTTTCATTGATAACAGGGACTGGGAGGCTGGATATGAAGCTCGTGATGAGACTACATGTCTTCTGCACAGCCAAACCAGCTTCCATATAATCTACCCAGCTGCCCATCCTGAGAATGCACATTTAACCGTGCAAATGTGGGATGGCTGGCCAATACCAACCACCCGAACTACAGAAACTTGATATGAAGTCAAAGGTTAGGCCATAAAACTCCAGTTTTACGATCTATTTAAGGAGGAGAAGAATTTTAAAATTACCTTGTATTGCTGAATTTTAGGCAGTAGACATTGAACCTCCTTGCAACTCAGTTCCCACATAAAATGAA
Organism: Ceratotherium simum simum; assembly: GCF_057802395.1. NCBI lineage: Eukaryota > Metazoa > Chordata > Mammalia > Perissodactyla > Rhinocerotidae > Ceratotherium > Ceratotherium simum. Next base: position 81,702,117 of record NC_141904.1, read on the forward strand.
GTGTTAGACTAAAGATCTAGTGCATAAGAAAGAATTATTCCTCCAAAACTATATTTACCCCAAATTTTAATGTTCTGATACATAGTTTTAATTTTTTATTTGTACTATTACCCATACTCCAATAACAGGTTATAAATGGCTATAATAAAATGTGCTTACTAGGGCAAGAGAACCATACTAAAGCACACATTAATGACATCTTAAAGGCTTCTACAATTGACTTCTGCAGAATTACCTTAAAAAGAAAAAACAATAAGCCTCTGCATTTGAGGCCTACCAGGCTTTAACGCTTGACTCTCTCTGAAATACAAGAACAATGTGCACTACCTATGTGGTAAAATCAACAGAAGTAAGCAAAATCAGCGATTTAATAAGTACCCATGTTCCAGGATGTGACTATTTGTGTGGGAGTAAAGAGAAGAGAGAAGACATACAAATTAACTCTGCATGTCCTTCTAACAACGCAACCATACAAGCTATCATCTAAACCCAGACACTTGGAGAGTAATACAGGGTGCTATTAATAATGATGCCGAGACAAGAAATGTAAACCAGCCTATCTCAGGGAAACCAGAATATATGGTCATTCTATGTCTGATATTTTGAACAACTCCATTAAAGTGCTACTAACAAAGGAAGCAATGATGCCTAAGACAAAAATTCTGATGCAATTCATGTTGTAATGAAAAACCTAGGCTGAGAATTATTGGCTTCAACTCTATTCATTGGATGACTTTAGATGAGTCATATCACCTCTCTAGGCCTCCATTTCCTTACCTGTGACATGAATTTACTATATTTAGTGACTTCTTGAGGTATTTTCTAACTTGAAAATGTTTGTACTCTATCCTAACACATCTTTTTCTCAGGTTCTGAAGGTCTCCAAGGAGACTGCAAAACATCTGTTCCTCTGATTTAAAAGCAAAGGCAGTATGAAATGAGAAGGCAGAGAAAAAAGCTCTGATTTTAACTTCCAAGGTGACTGTAACAAATTATAAAGTTATCACAATTGACTAAAAATACCAAATTCGAATAATATGTAAATCACATATCATTTCTATTCCTTCCAATTTCATTCACCAGAACAAGGCCAAAACAATTCTGATTTTTACTTTTTTTTTTTTTTTTTTAAACTAGAGAAAGCTCTTAACTGGCTGCCCACATTTGTGGGTCTGGGAGTGTTGATCCAAAATAATTATTGATTGGATGTCTTAACATTTAGAAGGAACTGGTAGTTACTTCAAGGTCTCATACTTAGTCTTCTCAAAGCGTTCTGAAAAATACACTCTTGGCTACTCCTTTTTTAATGAAGAACTGAATTCTAAACCAGTCAAGAATATATATCAGTTTTATGAATCAAGCCAAAGATATGCAGAAGCTTATGGGACTAAAATTTCTACATAGTTTTCAAAATGTCTGAAAAACTAAACACACTTCAAAAAATTCAACCTTAGGGGCCAGCCCTGTGGTGTAGTGGTTAAGTTCAGTGCGCTCCACTTCGAAGGCCCAGGTTTGCCAGAGTTCGCCAGTTCAGATCTCAGGCACAGACCTACACCACTCATCAGCCATGCTGTGGCAGCGACCCAAATATAAAGTGGAGGAAGACTGGTACAGAAGTTAGCTCAAGGCTAATCTTCCTCAAGCAAAAAAAAAAAATTCAACCTTATACAAGTATTATCATCATGACAACACAAACTCTCAACACTACAGGCATCGTACCAAAACCCTGGGTGATGATCAGACACTGCTACAAGCTATGACAATGATGGCGCTCAGGGCAGGCCACCCCAAGAGGCACCACTCTGGTATGCGGATTATTTCGAGCTGAAGACAATAAAGACTCAGAAAACTCAGGAAGAACATTTGAGTTTCCCCTCCCAAACTGCCTAAAGAACTTAACATAACGGATCTGTTTCAGGAAGGAGTTACTATCATGATGGCCGTAATATAATGTAAAATAGATGTTACAATAGGAAAGGCACCAAGCCCCTCTTATCAATATTCTGTCTCTTCCAGCCACATCCTCTGGGTGGCCCTGCTGGGAGTTGCCAGACAAACACTTACATTTATAAAGGAAATCTCCATTTGTAAAGGTATCTCCCTCTCTGTGCTGGGAGGTGGTGGGGAATGACCTCATCTCTAAAAACTTATCAATGTGAAAGGTGAGGCCTTAAGTCTGCATAATAACCTCACTCTTGTTTACTGTGCTTTTCTGGTAATATCCGGTAACTGACTCCCCCCACCCCCAACATCCTCCTTTGTCTTTGGCTGAAGATGGTATTTAAGACAAGAATCTCTGCTATTGTGTTGAGAAACTCAGTTTCCCTGGTTTCACCATGTACACATGTTACTAAACTTGGTATTATTTTCTCCTGCTAACCTGTCTTTTTAATTATTTGGCCAGCCAGAGGAACCTTAAGGGAAAGGGCATCATTGGTGTTCCCCTACAACAATGAAGGCGTCATTTTATAAGTGTGGAACCTGGAAGGAACTGCCAATTTCTGTAAGCATTTTAGATACACAAGTAATGATCCACTACGGAGTTTTAAAACTCTCTCCTGATACAGAAAATTAAAGGGTGCAAAGTTATTTTACAGAGGACTTTTATATCACAGCAGTTCATGAATTTGGTAAAAACAAACAAAAACACTTGCCACCTAGGACTGACTCAGAATGCTGAAAAAAAATCAAGAATTTATTATAAAACAACAATAAAAAAAGCTATTATAAAAAAGCTCATCAGATTACCCAACAAAAATGCATAATTAAAAAACCCCCAGGGGCCGGCCTGGTGGCGCAAGCAGTTAAGTGCGCACGCTCCGCTGTGGCAGTCCGGGGTTCGCTGGTTCAGATCCCGGGTGCGCACCAACGCACTGCTTGGCAAGCCATGCTGTGGCAGCATCCCATGCAAAGTGGAGGAAGATGGGCATGGATGTTAGCCCAGGGCCAGTCTTCCTCAGCAAAAAGAGGAGGATTGGCAGATGTTAGCACAAGGCTGATCTTCCTCACACACACACACAAAAAACCCCAAATGGTGCCAACATGAACTGCCTGAGAGTAAAAAAAAAAACACCTTATTATTTAATAGCAAGTAACCTTTGGCATTGAGTACTGGAGAAAAGAGAAAATTATTTATATTTTCACATCTATCAAAATGACTTTTACAAGTATATATCACTAATAAAAATATGGTAACCTAATAGGATAAGCCACGTTGTAAATTGTGCATGTTTTCTTCTGTGATGAAATGTAAAGGCTAGGCTACATCCTCTGAGGTGAAATCATTCTATAAAGTAAAAATATTAGCACAAGAAAGCAAAACTGATTAAAAAAATTAAACAGAAAGGAAAACAGAATTCTTCCCTTGTGCTACATTTATGGATTAAATTTTAACATACTACTAAATAATGAAACGTTTTATAGTATACATTAAAACAGGGTTTATTAATTAATTTATATAACTACATGTAACATGTAATATTAAGTGAAAGGAAAAGAAGAACTGTTCAATAAACTTACTACAACCCAGAAACACTGTCCAATTTACCAGTGAAGAAAATAACGTTTTGATGCCTTTAGTTTTCCAATATTCAACACATTCTTTGAACATTTTCATACCAATATCCCTCTTTATTTTGATGTTATAATGTACTTTCTAAAAAATAAACTTTTTATTTTAGAATAGTTTTACATTTACAGAAAAGTTGCAAAGACAGTACACAAAGCTCCCATATGCCCCACACCCAGTTTCTTCTCCTTAACATCCTACATTAGTCTGATACGTTAGTCACAACCAATGAAGCAATATTAATCCATTATTATTAACTCAAGTCCACACTTGATTTGTATTTCTTTAGTCTTCACCTAATATCCCTTTTTTGCTTCAGGATCCCATCCAGGATACCACATCACATTTAGTTGTTACATCTGCTTAGGTTCCTCTTGGCTGTGACAGTTTCTCAGACTTTCCTTGTTTTTGATGACCTTGACAGGTTTTTTGTTTGTTTGTTTATTGCAGTTAACATTGGTTTATAAGCCTTGACAGTTTTGAGGAGTGCTGGTCAGGTATTTTGTAGAATGACCCTCAACTGGAGTTTGTCTGATGTTTTTCTCACAATTTGACTGAGGTTACTGAGTTTTGGGGAGGAAGACCACAGAGGTCAAGTGTCAGTCCCATCACATCATATCAAGAGGACACACCATCAGCATAACATTGCTGTTGATGCTGACCTCGATATCTTGGCTGAGATGGCGACCGTCAGGTTTCTGTTTTCTCTTCTTTTCTCGTCCCCCCCTCCCCTCTCTGTCTTTCTCTCTGTCTGTCTCTCTCTTTCTCTAGCACTTCCTTGCTTCCTGCCCCAACTCTGGAATCAGCCATTTCTCCAAGAAGCAGTGGTTCCTTCTTTTGAAGAATGTTATTAGAAACCAAGATCAGTGCACCAGGCGTGCTCACGGCAACTGTGGTGCTCTTGCTTCTCGGCTCTGGCAGCCGACAGAGCAAGGAAATACATGTGTGTGTACTAGCTCACTTATATACACAGATCTATAAATATTTCTACATGTATCCAAGTGATTCTATATTAAGCTGAACGTGAGCTCATTAAGGTCTCCAATCCTAATCCAGTACCACATGGATAGTTTTAGCCTTTCTTGTCTGTAATCGCCCACTCCAGCAGTGAGAAACCTGACTCCCACTTGCCATCCATTTTAGGACAAGAACATATAACTAACATGACAGAAAAAAAATTATGCTAAGCTACAGATGAGGAGGATTAGAGAAACATCTGAAATGATAAGTCAAGGAGAAACTTCAGCAAATATAGATTAGAGAAATATTTAAGATCCACACATCAGTGCAAATCAAATAGTACATATATAACTACTCTTCAAAATACTACTTTCTAATTCTTAAGCACGAAGAAGCAAGTCTGTGTAAAATAACATTTAAATATAACTACCCTTAGAAGTACCCAACAGAAGGTTGGCTTATTTTTTTTTATGTCCAAAGAGGGTTCAAAGTCAGACAATATTGTCACCTATTAACAAGGTACTTCTAAAGACTTTCCAAAAAAAAGACCACCAGGATTATTCTGCCACACCCAACAAAGTAACTTCAGAAGTGGGAGAGGATGTCTACACACACCACAAGACCCATTAATAGTATTCTTACCTCTGTTAAGGAGAAACAGATAATAAGGAAATATGCCCAACAATCAAAGGACTCCCGGTTCTGTGCTTGTGATTTTCTGCCTAAGGCATATTAAGTATGTTAGTAAACTTCACTCTGATGATGGATTATTTTGTACTTTGGTTTATTATCACTCAAGATGAAAAAGTAAATTGTTTCTCATCAACAAGCACATTTTCTCCCATCAGTTTGTGGACCCATTTGTCTCAGAGCTTTGTAGATAATCTGTCCCTTTCTCCCCTGACATTTGCTTGTCTATCACTTCTTCCACAGCCCCCAGCCATCCTTATCTCCTTCCTTCCTGGCAGCAATGGGCAAGTGTGCTTGGCAAACAGGTGCACAGAGGTGCAATGAGCTCTGGAATGCCCACATACATTCCTACATTCTCTTGGGCTAGACATAGAGATACAGGCAAAAGCCTACAGCACCCTACTTGTATTAATAAAGCATACGTAAAACCAAACCATTTTCCTATGTTCAGTTGGAACCACTGCCTTGGCAGATCCCATTGGTGCCCTGCCCCATCCTCTTACCCTCATCCTCTCAATGTACCAGGCTTGACTTCCAACTGTCAGCGCCTTTACCTGAGGTGTTCTCTCGCTGCTAGAGCCTGCTCTGTCACCAGCATGGAAGGCTGGAAGCAGCAGGGAGCAGCCCCCAACCAAATGACTGATTCCCTTGCCCCTTGCCCCCTGGGTGGGATAACTCAGGTGTTTTAAACCAGCTCCCACTTCCCAGGAGGATTAAACTCCAGCTGCTCACAGTGACATCTGGTTTGATAACATGCCCGCTTAAATGCTTCCCTTTCCTGTCTCACTTCCCCACTCCCTACAGTGGTTCCTTCGCTTTCTTTTTTTTTTTTTTTTTTTTAAAGATTTTATTTATTTATTTTTCCCCCAAAGCCCCAGTACATAGTTGTCTGTCATAGCTGCACATCCTTCTAGTTGCTGTATGTGGGACGCGGCCTCAGCATGGCTGGAGGAGTGGTGCCTCGGTGCGCACCCGGGATCCGAACCCGGGCCGCTGGCAGCGGAGCACACGCACTTAACCGCTAAGCCACGGGGCCGGCCCGGTTCCTTCACTTTCTAAATTTACTAGTTCCACTCAAATCCTTGTCTTGGGGTCTGCTTCTCAGGAAACCAAACCATTTCAAGAACTGCATATTTCCACTCTTTGTAGAATGTGAACAGCAAGCCAGCCTGGCCATAGCAGCATTATCAGTCAGGAGAACCTGGGCTCTGAGGTCAAGAAGACCTGGGTTCTGGGTTCAAATCCTGACATTGACAGAAACCATGTGTACAACCCTAAGCAACTTATTTAACTCCTTTGACCTCTCATTTCCACATCTCTAAAATGTGGACTAAATGATGTAACACATGTAACACTTTTAGCACTCAAATAACATCTGTAGAAACCACACACCTTGCTGTCTACATTAACAAGACTTTACCATCACTGTTTCATCAATATAACTTTACTATTCCAGGAGACTCTTCTCTAGGAAGACAAAAGTTGTGAATAACTTTGTTCTTGAGTCCAAAAACTTCCTGAGAGATCCATCAGCTTTTCAATAGAAAGCATCAAAGGACTCTTTGCGCCCACCTCAAAAATCCTCATCTTGCTGTATTCACCAACTCTGAACTATTAGGTTTACCCAATCCTAAGCAAGACCTGCACTGAAAGACCTGCATGAAACCAAACTTCAAAGTCTCAACGCACATCTCAACTGTGCCCTCCTGGCTATAAGAGGTTACTCTGATGATGGAGGTAGTGTTTCCTCTTCCTTTCAATAAGCAATAAACTCAGCTTGGTCTTATCAACAGGATGATGGTGCCAGTATTCAACATTCCTTAGATGGATGTCACAACAGCACTTTTTCCCTTACGATTTCCCTATCATTCTGCAATTTACCCAGAACTTAAGAAAAGCTGAAATTTAACTACTCCTTAAATTTTCCAACAAATGGTTATCGAGATTTCTTCACGTTTTTGTTTTTTGCTCTCTTGCTCTTAAGAATTCTAGACAGATAGCTCTTCCAAAAATAACTGAAAAGAAAACTGTACCAAAATATATCAAATGCATGGCCAGTGGCTAATTAGCCTTTTTGTCAAAGTGCCTGGTGTTCTGTGCCTGTGTCTGTACTGGATCTCCTACACAAAGACGCTGCTACTAACTTTGCATCAGAGAAGATGTGACTGTTTTTGCCAATAATTGTAAAAAGTTAACATGTATTCATTCACACCTTATCTGACTGAGGTTCTTTTATGACCAACACTTGGTATCAGCAAGAAGGTTCATGTAGGTTCCCAAGTGGTGAAATTGGCTGGTGTTTGTGAATATTCCCCGTGAGTAATGAAATCACAGTCCCCGCTTCATGAGTCCATGTTCTCTAAAACACCAAAGCACAGATAACCATGTAGGGTTGGTCATGAACAGACTGAGCAAAATAAATAAAAACCATACTCACCATCCCATGTAGACTCTTGGCTACTACTTTTTTTGGTCAATAAATCGTAAGTATAAATCTTTCCTTTAGAAAATTTCCTAGTGTAAACAAATTTCTTTGATTATGGACAATGAATCCAATAAATTTTTTAATTTTAATAATTTCAAACCTACAAAAAAATGACTCATATCCTTCACTCAGATTTTCCAATTGTTAACATTTTGCCACATCTGCTTTATCATCACTCTCTCTCTCTTTGTCTCTATGTGTCTTGTGTGTGTGTGTGTGCGTGCGTGCGTGCAAGTATATACTCACACGCATACATGTTATTTTTGGTTCTAGGTAGTTTCACCATACACATCTTTGCTGCAAGCAGGTTCACGGCAAAACTAATTGGCTGTGAGGCAATTTTGCCATAAAAGAGGAAATAAGTGGTTGACAGTTTGGTTTCATTTCTTCTACACTGATGAAGTTCTCTCATTTTTATATTATATAAATCTTAGCCCTCATAATGGTCTATATAGTGACAAGTAGACGTGGGGGTCTTAAAATAGTAGATCATAACAACTACCTATATTGACTTGATAGAAAACACGTGAGAAAATTTACAGCAAGTGTGAAATAAGAGAGTATAAAGCCAGATTGCATACTACACTAGAAAATGATAACACATCAGCTTGCAAATCCTTTGGTGAGCACAATCATCTCTCCCACCTGTCAAAACCAGAAGTTTACCAAGCTATGGCAAATATATAAAAGAGGTGGCTACTAACTCACAAATGGCTTCGAAAACAACAAGTGCTTAGGTACAATCCACAAAATAAAATCAGTTCTTTGCACACTATTGCCATGAATCTATACACATTTTAAATGTATTCAAATATTTTTTGTATTTCTACTTTTCACAATAAAGTCTTTTTAATGTTGTTCTTAATTTTAAAGTCCCTCTTTTATGTTTCCTTATTTTATCTTTTACAGCAAAGTTGTCTTATAGTCAATTAGTTATGCAGCAAAAACACTTGAGGCAGACATGCTTAATGGTGAAACTACCGGACAGGGTTTTGTTTTTAACCACTGAGAGTAAGTCGCAGCCATCGTGCCCCTTCAATCCCTCAGTGTGCATTTCTTAAGAACAAGCACACTCATTTATATGACCAGAATAAAATTATCAAAATCAGGAAATTGAACATTGATATAGTATTATCTAACCTATAGACCTTATTCAAATTTCTTCAGTTACGCCAAACAAGCAATGCCTCTCTTTAACATCTGCCTAGAACTAAAGTGCTCAAATATCTTTTAAAAATAATAATCTAAAGATTCTTCCAAAGAAAAACATGACTACTATTCATCTCTGCGTGAAGATTTAGCTTCCTCCCTAGGGTCATACTCAAAAGCATCTTTTCTCATAACTTAGCACTCAATAAAAATGCAGTTTTCTCTGCTTGCCAAAACTCGGGGAACAAAAGCTCTCTCTTCTTGATTAAAAAGAACAATAAGTTAATTTACAGAAATTTGGACAAGTCTCTTTACCTCCTGGAAATCACCTAGCAAGAAGTTGTATAAAAATCTAAAATTCTTATCAATTTGTTTATCATCTGTCTTCAGGTTGGCAACAGAGAATGAATATAACACTAATAATTCACATTCTAAAAAAGTACTTAAGAATTAAGAATCAAGTTAGCAACAAAACAGTTTTATCCTAATAATTATTTGGATTGGATATACCTATTAGATCTTACAATAAGATTATTCTTAGTTGTCAGTCTGCCATATTATGTAAATTTGAATATTGCTCTAACACAAAGAAAACCAATAATAGTAAGATCTATATTCTGTTTTACAGCATGGCTACGTGAATTAAACAACAATTCACAATATATTTGCACTCACATTAGACCTAAAACAGTATGACTTTTCTCTTAAAAACAGAAAAAAGAAAGGATAAACAATTACAAAATGGTATGAACCTTCTGTTTTAAAAATGGGCATCTATCCATCCACCCATACCTCTATCTTTAGAAGGATGTACATATGAAGGTGTTAACATGAACTTATTTCTGGCTGATAAAATTATGGCATTTTATTCTTTTTGTTTACCTAAATTTTCTACTTTTACAATAAACATGCATAACATCTAAATTTAAAAGTATTTTTGAAATTTTAGGACTTCATAATGAAAGCACAAAAGTATCATAAAAAGAAAAAAATGAGAAAATTTTTGTAAAAAATGAAAGGGATAAAGATAGGAACACTTCAATATACAAAAAGGAAATAAAATTCTAGAAGGTTGATTCATGATCTGCAATGGACAACTGGTAAAAGAACACAGATAATTTACCAACTATTACACTTGTCAAAAATAACAGGAATACAGAATTTTAGAATTGGAAAATATCACAACAAAGTCACTAAGTGTAGTATACCATATCCCTTCCATGTGATGCCTCAATACTATGGAAAATAAAAGGTAGACCAGATAAATAAAGACCATTTATCTCTGATATTCTATGATTTTACTAAAAGCATTTGGTTGTGATGAGTCCCTTCTCACTTTGAATTCCTTTCCTCATTTATATGGTATTAATTACCCTAATCAACTGGGTATCTCTTTTGACTATTTAGGCTCTGGAGTCACTAACACTGGCACTTACCAACGGATCACTGTACTTTGTGATAGCCTTCTGCCAGGTTACCACCAACCAGTATTATGACCTACTTTATGAATTTCCCACTAGGCAATGAAATTATGTCTCAAGTGAGTCAGTGACCTTATTCATATTCAGATACTGCATTTAAAAAGTCTAAGACAACACTGATGGAAAGATAAACCATTATTTTATGTCACTAAGAGAGAAAAAAATAGAGGTCAATTTAACCACAGTATAATACTTCCTTTTCACTTAGAATTTTTAGTTTTTAAATATCCAGAGAGTTCTTTTAAACATATGCAGACACAAGGTTTTATCTTATACCACTGCTGTGCATATATAAAAAAAGAACTGAAATAAACTGGTTAAAGTATTCCTAAAATGTCTTCAGATTCAGAACCTGACTCTTCTTCATCGTATTTTGACTCAATATCCATGATGTCTGAGTTTTCCCTCACAAAGTCATCCTCCGTACCACCGAGAGCACTGGAGATACAACATTTCTCAAAAGTACTCAACTACTGTCTCCAGGAATTTCACTGACACCCATTCTGCAAACTAAACTCATAATTTTGTTTCTTTCCTCAATCACATTGCATGTGACTAGAAGATAAGCAGCTTCTGTTCAGAGACAGCAAGAAGTATCTAACAAATTGATGTCTGACACTCTAACAATAGTCTTTTGCAACATGTGAATCAGTCATGCTAACTGTTATTACTTTGAAATTTCTCCTATCTATTCCAAGGGATTTGACCATTTCTCCTGCCTTCAGTCGGTCACATAACAAATAGGCAATCCTATGCACATAGCTCATAACCAAATGTAACAAGTCTTAAGATACTTGTGGGTATCTCTCTTTCCTAGGTCCTGTAAATCACTTGATTATTTTGCAAGAAGATATGAAATTGCAGTCATTTATCCAACGATGAATACTACCCTCACTAACAGCAAACTTACACCCTGGTACACTTTCTGTACTTTCTTCATACACAATAACTTTTTTGTCTCATTATTTTGTTGAAGACATTTTAAATGACAAACCAATGTAATGCTAACAATACACGTAACTCAAATGAAATGATGACAGTCTGGAGAGCCATAATGCTTACATACTGACAAGTATAGCACGACTAAACCTGGCTGGTAGCAACTGTAAGGTACCAGTGATTACAGTACACATCACAATTTCAGACATTAAAATGTAAAACAGAAAATGTAAGTTTTAGAACCAATAAATCATTCACTTAATAAAGGTCTTGAAGTAGATCCTTGGCAGGAGATTTTTTAACAAATGAGTGACAGACTCAATTCTTAAGGACTTCGATGAGTAATAATAGGAATGACAAAGATAGCCAAATGACTATGATACAAGATAGGATTTGATTTCGATAAACTGCCATGGAATTCATATACACCACCACCGAAATTCACAGAGGAAGTCAAGATTACTTCCTGCTTAGTGGGAAGAATTAAGAGAAGACAGAGATCGAGGTAGGGCTGAGAGAAAGGGGCCATCCAAGAGCAAACTTAAGGAACAGAACAATGTGTTAGAGGAGGTAGACGAATTTGGCTTAAGAAATAACATGTCTTTATCTCATTATTGACAGGAAAGAACAGTCTTTAGAAATGTCTTAAGAAATATATCTTTCTCTTATAATTAACAGGAAAGAAGAGGTTAGAAATTACAAGAAATCTTAAAATGGAAAGGAAGACAGGTTAGATTAGCTGGCCTCAGTGAACCGGGAGACAAGTTGTCTGTCTACTGAAAGTGAGGAAACAGACACAGGCAAACGGTCTGGAGTAGGTGCCGTGGGAAACGTAACAGGAGTAAATCAGAAGACTGTGCCTCAGTAGTAAGTGCCCAGCTAAGGCCGGAATTCAATGAATTTTGAATGGAACTAATTAGCCCAGCCTCAAAACTTTCTCTAGCAAAGTTCAAATTTAATTGATTTTGTCCTAATAAAAGGAGAATAATAATCATATATTTATCAAAGACTCTCATATTTATTATCTCATTTCATCTTCCCAAGAAATCTGAGATATAAGACATTTTTATATGCTTGGAAGATATGGGAACAGACTTCAAAAGGCTGACTCCCAAATCACCCAGCAGATCCTGACCCGCAGCCATTCAACCATAATCCTACTACTTTTCCTGTGACACCACAGCTGCTTCCCACTGCATACTTACTCCTCCACAATCTACTCTGGAATCAGAGTGGGTGTATGAGTGTGAGTGTGAGTGTGTGTGTGTGTGTGTGTGTGTGTGTAGAGACATATACACATGCATAACTAATTAAAATGTGAAACAGAATATAAGAGTGTAGCTTTTTTTTAATTTTAATGGTTTAATAATCCTCTCACAGTTCAGTGATGCCAATAACTCTGTCCAAGGCCAATACCTCCAACAAACTCATCCTACTTCCCATACTCTCACCACCAGATAAATATACATCTGGCTGCCATCTGTTTCCCCTTGGACTTTCCTCCATTCCCCATACTCCAAGTTCATAAAAATGTCCTGTTTCACCTTGGCACTCTGAAACATCCAAGCATCCCATGACTATGGTTAAAAATCAACTCTTTCTCCCCTGGACTCTGATTTTCCTCCATTTTTACCCTGTATCCCTATAAGACCTGTGTTCAAAAACAAATATTGCCTACTAGATTTGCAGGAATGGCCTGGTCCAGAGAAACTGTGCAGCAGTACCACACTCTTAGAGAAAACTCAGGCCACGTGTTTTTCCCTTACCCAACTTGAAATACTATGTTTTTGACCTTGAAGATGTTAGCGGTGAGGTGAGCTTTTCCTTTCCTAATACTTGATTCCGAGTAATTTGAAACTCTTTCCCAAGAACCCTGGGGTCTTTGGGTATACTCCCCTTAAAAAAAATTTCTTCATCTGATTTCAGATTAGACATAATTTATTATTTTAGAGCACTGTTAACAATTTTTAAATGAACAATATCAATGATTAAATAATTTCCAAGACAAATTCGCATGCTGCTTGTGGCAATAAAATTGGTATAATTCATTCAGAAGGCCATAACACCACCTACCACAGTCAAAATGATATTAAAGATAAGGAAACAATTCATTAGAAACAAAAGGCTCTATATAGGGAGAGCTTTACCACAGCTTTAAGTGTATAAGTAGAACACTGGGGAAAATGTAGATATCCAACAGAAACTGAAGAGTTTGGTCAATTATGGTACAGAAACACAAGAGAACACTGCACCCATTAAAAACTGTCATAAAGATGAGGTAGAAACATGAGTAGCATTTATGACATAAAGTGAAATACCAGAACACAAAATGGTAAATTCATCATCTTTTTAAAACACATCTTAAAAAATCATTTGGAAAAATGACTCACCTCCAGATCTCTCCTCTTTAAAGCTTCCCCATCTATTCTACTTGCTCCTTTTTTGTTTTACTCTCCTAAGCACTGCCTTTCTGGTCATCTCTAATTTCTAGTACAGCTCTTTTTATCTCCTTCATTTATTGTCTTGACAAAAATTTCACTGCCTATCATGCTCTTTTCCAAGCCTAGGAAAAATATCTATACAAAGGTTACAGAGTAGAAAACAAAACCACCCTATGGCTGCTGCACATACTCTCCCACGTCCTGTCTTGCTATCATTATGAAAGTTACAAGCAGTAAAAGAAGACTGAAATGGAAGACGACTGAGGAACTGCACCACGCCTATCTATGTCTATCTATCTTAGGAAATAGAAATTTAAAATAATCAACTACTACAAGTATCTTACCTATTCCATGAATCCGATTCTGGTGAAGAAAAAGATTCTATTTGAATGTCAGTACAACTAGAAGAATCATCTGTTCTGTCAGGCTCTGATTTCCCCGGGGAGTCCGGCTTTGACTGAGGGAAGTGGTTTGTTACCAAGGGTATATCTGAGAATTCCATTTTATCATCTTCCTGTCCTAAAAAGGAAAAAAGAAAGGAAAAAAGGAGAAATATTTAAGAGTACCTTAAAATCTACAACCTCTGTATGTTTATTATTTCCACAACATTTAATATTGCTATTTGTACTTAGTAAAATAAAGTTTATGTAACACTGATTCCAAAACTATAGTGACTGCCAAAGAATAAGAACCAGCACTACAATGGTACCATCTAATTATATTGTCCATCCCATTTATCTCCATATTAATTAATTTCAAAACAAAATTTCCTTTAAAACCAGGAGTGGGGATAACCTTGTAATTCTAATGAGGCTTCTATTTACAGTGTTACTAAAGGATTCCTGCATATTTCACAGTTCAGAGAACACGGATAAACATAAGAAGCATAACAAAAAAGGATTCAAGATTCAATTAAGAGAACCACAATATTTGTCACTGACTACTATATGATAATGACCCTACCTGGACTTTTTTCTAAATCTGTTACACAGAATCTAATATTCACTAAAGAAAACTGATCAGACAGATTTCCAAATTCATATAGTCAAGATTTTTCCAGAAATAATGATAAGTTTTTGTTACCCTGGAGAACAGCATACATCACAAGAGTATGATTTCTAAAAATAAGCTCCTGATGTTGCCCGGCTTTTGATAAGCCTAAACATTACCAAAACAACTGTACTCTCTAATGTTTATCTGGGAAAGCGAAAAAAGAAGCTAACCAAGACAACCATCCAGGATCTCTAGGCTCTCCTCTTGTAAACAGATACCCAAAATCATGTTAAGAGGAATCAATTACCTGGTAAACTGAGTGAACCCAGGTAACTCTATCACTCAACTGGCCAGGAGAATGCAATCAAGGTGGCAAACCAGGGAGCAGGAATTTAACTTAAAACTATCTTTTATTTTTGCACCTGATTTATATTCTTCTCTTACTTCTCCTCTCTTACAGAAGTTTCTGCAAGATAAATTCCCTCCTGGCGATAAATATCATTCAACAATTTACGAACACTGACAGTCAGTAGCCTTCACAGATAACTGTCCACAGATCCCAGAACAGGACTTCAGATAGAGCCCCAAAATATGAAACTCTGACATCAAACCTCCCCAAAGACATGCAGCAAAAGCAGATGAAGGTTTTCCTTGAGAGCATATGCATCTTGTTCACTTACATTGGCACTTCAATAGCAAGTTTACTCTAAACAGCAAAAATTACACTGGTTGTATGATGCTATACAAAGCCCAACTTTTCAGTCAGCCTGCACAATGTGTGTGTGTTTTCCTCTCTCTCACACTCCCTACCCCTCTCAGACCTGAGCATTTATGCACAGCAATCTACCAGCAGCACTCATTTCTGAACCCCAGAGAAATATTTATATGCATATACACATATTATACACAACCTCTGAGTACAAGCAATCAATCATTTTCCAGAGAGATTCAACCAATAAACAAAAATGTTCTCCTAATCCGAGAGATTAAGCTGGATTTTCTCAGGAGCTAAACTACTTTCTAAGAATATCCTTTAACAACTGCATTAACAAATTCAAGTTTTTCACAAAGACCATAGGTATATACTCAGGCAGTAACCTAATAAATGACACTAGGAGAATTTATAGCAAAAACAAGGAGTGCAATAGCACCTAAAAGAATAAAATATTTAGGAATAAATCTAACCCAAGAGATGAAAGACTTGCACGGTGAAAACTACAAAACATTGTTGAAAGAAATTAAAGATATAAATAAATGAAAGACATCCTATGTTCATGGATTGGAAGACTTAATATTGTTAAGACATAAAACTAACGAAAGCAATCTATAGATTCAATGCAATTCCAACGGCACTTTTTGCAGAAACAGAAAAGTCCATCCTAAAATTCACATGGATCTCAAGGGACCCAAGTAGCCAAAACAATCTTGAAAAGGAAGAATAACTATTGGAGGACTCATACTTCCTGCCTTCAAAATTTATTATATAGCTATAGTAATTAAAACAGTATAGTGCTGGCATAAGGACAGACATACAGACAAATAGAATAGAACACAGAGTACAGAAATAAACCCTCACATATATGGTCAATTGATTTTCAACAAGGATGTCAAGAGCATTCAATGGGGAATGAACTGTCTTTAGTAAATGGTGCTCAGAAAACTGGATTATCTACATGCAAAAGAATGAAGTTGGACTCTTACCTTACATCATATACAAAAATTTACTTGAAATGGATCACAGACCTAAATGTAAAAGCTAAAACTACTCTTAGGAAAAAACATAGAGGAAAATATTCATGACACTGATTTGGCAACAACTTCATGGATATAACACCAAAAGCAAAGGAAACAACAACAAAAAAATTGATAACTTGAACTTCAGCACAATTAAGCACCTGTGTGCATCAAAAAATACTACCAAGAAAGCAAAAAGACAACCCAGGAAATGTTTACAAATATTTGCAAATCAAGGGATTAATATCCAGAATATATAAAGAACTCCTAAAACTCAACAACAAAAAAACAAACAACCCAATTAAAAAAACGGGCAAAGGACTTGAACAGACAATTGTCCAAAGGAAAACAAATGGCCAATAATCATATGAAAAGATGCTCAACATCACTAATTATTAGGAAAATGCAAATGAAAACCACAATGAGCTACTACTCCACACCTACCATGATAGCTATACATAGTAAAAAAACAGAAAATAGCAAGTGTTGGCAAGGATATAGAGAAATTGGAATCCTCAAGCATTGCTGGTGGGATTGTAAAATGGTGCAGATGCTGTGGAAAATAGTTTGATGGTTTCTCAAAAGGTAAACAAAGAATTACCACATGAACCAGAAATTCCTCTCCTAGGTATATATCCACAAGAATGGAAAGCAGAGATCTGAACAGATATTTAAACACCAATGTTCACAGCAGCATTATTCACAATAGCCAAAAGGTGAAAATAACCCATTACGGATTAATGGATAAACAAAATATGGTATATACATATAATAGAATATTATTCAGCCATAAAAAGGAATGAAATTTTAATATGCTACAACAAGGGGACCTTGAAAACATTATACTTAATGAAATAAGCCTATATGGAAGGACAAATATGATTCCACTTATATGAGGTACCTAAAATAAGCAAATTAATAGACACAGAAAGTAGAATGGTGATTACTAGGCCCGGCAGGGAGAGGGGAAGAAAGAGTTACTATTTGATGGGTACTGAGTTTTTGCTGGAGATGATGAAAAAGTTTGGGGTGTAGACAGTGTTGACAGTTACACAACATTGTGAATGTATTTAATGCCAATGAACTGTACATTTATGAATGGGTAAAATGATAAATATTATGTTATGTATATTTTACCACAATAAAGGAAAAAAAAATAAGGAATTTTCTTGTGCATTTTCTTCCATTATGATTCTGTTTTTGTTCACTGGCCCAAAGTCCTGGCAATAGAAATATGATATTAATCTCTAATTTAAAAATGGGTCAAAATTAAGGAATGTGCTATGTATTGGCATACCACGTGTATTAGCTTCAGATTTTTTAGCAGAACATTCCATCCAAAATAAGTACCAGTTACCTATAACAATAATTTATTCTCTTTGTTGGATATCTGAGGATCTGCAACAATAAATCCTACACCCAGAAAACATCCTTAAGCTTAAACAACTAAGCAACTTCTGATTTATCATTAACTGAAAGGAAGACAGATTTTAGAAACTGTGTTCAGGACATTCTCCCAAACATTTTTCCCCAGAAGTAATAAACCTAATTCACGTTTAACAACTGTTATATGTCTAAAAATACTTTTTCTCATTTCAAATAACTAATAAGTCCAAAGTAAATTCCCTTGGTTTTATTTTCTTTTTATATTAAAAATAAACAGTGAAGCAACTAGAAGGATGTGCAGCTATGACATACAACTATCTACTGGGGCTTTGGGGGAAAAAATAAATAAATAAAATCTTTAAAAAAATAAAAAAATAAACAGTGAAATTCAACATACTTCTGTTTTTCAAGTCTCTCACCTGTGCATACAGATAACAGCTTTTCTGCAGATTCATCTTTTTTCGTTACTTCTTTTTTTGACATTCCAATAGTTTTCTTGTATCCTTTTTTGGCCTGATCCACCAGAAGCTGAAATTCATTCTGATGCTTTTTACCTGAAATTCAAAAGATCTTTTCAGTAAAACAAGGACTATACGAGTTATAAGTTTACCACCAACAAACTGAGTATCAAGAAGTGTACAAGCTTGCTCAAGAACAGCACCCTCGGGAATCATTTGCAATGAATATAAAAGCTGGCCAGCACAAGAAGACAAAGGGCTGGGGACGGGGAAAGCCCCTCTTTTCATTTTTTTCCCTCCTCAGAGACAAACACAGAATCATGGTACTCCTAGTTTGCTACGGTAAGTTTCTTCCCAAACTCCATACTCTAGAAAGGCTTTTGATAAAGCATAAAAGATGCTGCTTTCTTAAATATATCTAAGACATCACTCTAACTTCCAAGACACAAAAGAGTACTAGAGAAGAATATTAATTGAATATAAAAGCAGAAGCCTCTAGGAACATTGGGTTATAAAAACAAAGGATATCCATTTTAATTCCCCTTTTCTGCTTCACATTTCTTGCCTGTTTCCCATCAGAACCCCTTTAACAATCGAAGACCCCACCACCACTACCACCACTCCACCTTACCTTATTCAAGACCTTATAATTACACCAGTCTTAACTGACTACTACTTGAACACCTCTGAAGATAACTTAAGTGGACCTCTAGGTCATCATTATTAATGTACATTAATGTACTCAATAAAGGTCATCATTAGGACATCTATTTGTGATTCTGAAACAGGGTTCAAATAGCTGAGGTTGCACTTTACTTATCTAGCAACCTTAAACACCTAAGTCATAGTTCAAAATGTCATAAATACTATAAAAATACATTTTAGAAAGACTCATACTGCAAATGGTTAAAACAAAGTTTTGAGACTGTTTTCATACAGTAAACAACATTTTCCCATTAGCACAATACTAAGAATAACTCGGTGTAAGAAAAAATTTGTGCTTCAATTGAAAACTATGCATTTTCTAGAGCTACTCTTCCAGGATTCCAGTCATTCACTGCCTTTGAGCTATGTTACAGCTCTGTAAATTGTATATAACTGATGAAGATTAAACTGACTTTCCTACCCACTGTGGAAGAAGCCAGTTCTGCCTCTATTTGCATATTCATTTCAATATTCTGATCTATTTGAACATTAGGGAAAGACTGCTTCTAATTCCAATATATTTATGTGTATTGTATGTATATGAAAACTCCCAGTGAAACTAATGTGTTGGGTTGTAAAGTGTCTGCAAAATTTTAAATAAGGGACTGGTTAAAGTTTCAGCAAAAGAAATATAAACTGGCCATAAAGATTACTGGAAAAAGTCAGCTCTTTAGAAACAGGTGAGATCCTATCTATGATACAAGCTAGCTGACTTCTTTCAAGTCCTATTTAACTCTACGCATTTGAGGATAATTACTTCGTCCTTCTTCAGCTCTCAGAATCAATGGGCTAACACCACCGCCATCATTACAAAGTTTCTGTTAGGCAAGGGTAACAGCACTAAGGGGTCTACTTAATTTAGTTAGGTTGTTTTCCTAGTAAGGCCACTCCATTGTGTAGAAATGGATTGTGGACTTAAGAATTACTCAAGAAATTTGCTAAAGTAATCCCATTAACAGTTAAGGAGGCTTAATGACTTTATCTTCTGAAGTAATAAAATACCAGGTTTACAAGAGATTTTCTTCTTTTAATCTAATTACTCACTACAGCTAGGCAGAAACCAAAAAGTAAACAGCAACCACTGTTCTTGCTTTGGTCCAAGAAGTCCAACAACCCCTGCTCAAAAAATGAACAATGCCAGGGCCGGCTCGGTGGCGCAAGCGGTTGGGTGCATGCACTCCGATGCGGCAGCCCGGGGTTTGCCGGTTCAGATCCCGGGCGAGCACCGGTGCACGGCTTGTTGAGCCATGCTGTGGCGGTGTCCCATATAAAGTAGAGGAAGATGAGCACGGATGTTGGCCCAGGGCCAGTCTTCCTCAGCCAAAAAAAAAAAAAGAGGAGGATTGGTATCAGATGTTGTCTCAGGGCTGGTCTTCCTCACAAAAAAAAAAAAAAAAAAGAACAATGCCAAGAGATTATGACTAATGACATTGTTCCCACTCATCTCTTCACCTCATTCTAGCAGTTCTGCCATCTGGCAAGGAGTACTTGAGAGTATAAAATCTCAGTTCTGCTAGTTAGATGCCCTGAATTTACCTCTTCAAAGTTTTAAGTGGCTCAGATAATTATGGGAGCTGATGAATAAGCCCACATTCAACCAACTCATATTCTTCAAGATTTTTAATACTACTCCCTTTCTGCCTCGCCACATGGAAATATCTTTTCTGGTGCCAAGCCAAGTCCTTCACTCCCTGACCACCTTAACTACTCTCTGTTTTTAGACCAGCTTTTACAGCCAGTGTCTCTGGGTCTGCCTGTGAACCCCAGGGTGCACAAGACCAAACCAGGCTCTCTAAGGAGGGAGACTGACTCATCCCTCTCTCTACAATGACGCCACCCAGATACTTACTCATCTACTAACTCACAGACGGAGTTTGGAGTCATTGTCTCCCAAAGTAAAATTTCAAGTATTTTTGTTCACCAACCATCTATGATACCCAAGCAGCTAAACATGGATGGAGAAGAGAGTAACAGTAATGGCTAACACTCACTAAGGGCTTATACATTTAGCCCTGAGTTGACTAGTCTCACTTTTGATCATAACTCTCAAGTGAACATTCAACATTGCTATACAACTCTGCTACCTTTCTCTACTAAACTTTGCTTTACTAATCTCCAAAATGATGATTTCACACTGTCTCCAAACTTCCAACACTTCCCTCTCAGCTACTTTGCAAATACAGATACATTCTAACAGGAACTCTGTCATCTTCTAACTACCATTACTGCATCTGCACACGTATGATCTATTTCCTTTGCAGTTAACATGAAATGACTGTCCTTACTGCAATTAAGGGCCAACCCCGGGCTGGTCCCGTGGCTTAGTGGTTAAGTGCGCGTGCTCCACTACTGGCGGCCCAGGTTCTGATCCCAGGCGCGCACCGACGCACCTCTTCTCTGGCCATGCTGGGGCCGTGTCCCACATACAGCAACTAGAAGGATGGGCAACTATGACATACAACTATCTACTGGGGCTTTGGGGAAAAATAAAGGAGGAGGATTGGCAATAGACGTTAGCTCAGAGCCGGTCTTCCTCAGCAAAAAGAGGAGAATTAGCACGGATGTTAGCTCAGGGCTGATCTTCCTCACAAAAGAAAAAAAAAAAAGGGCCAACCCCTAACTTATGATCTGGATTCCATCATTAAGGCCTTCTCAAAGATACAATACCTGCAATTATCCTTTCCCTCTCCTCTATCATCAATTTCCCCCTTTCTTTTGAATCCTTCCCATTGGCATACAAATATGCCTGGGACTGTGCTTGTGGGTTGTGAAAACAACTTAGAAGGTCCAGACCAGCATTTTTTTCTTAATGAAATAATAAGAGTAAAAAAGAAAGTTCCAGAGTGCATTAAAAATGAAAAGAGTAAGCAACCAAGACGTCCTTCAGTAGGTGAATGGATAAATAAACGGTGGTACATCCATACAATGGAATATTATTCAGCACTAAAAACAAATGAGCTATCAAGTCATAAAAAGACATGGAGAAACTTTAAATGTGTATTATTGAAAGAAGACAATCTGAAAAGGCTACATACTGTATGAATTCAACTATATGACACTCTGGACAAGATAAAACTATGGAGACAGTAAAAAGATTAGGGGTGCCAGGGGTTTGAGGGCGGGAGGAGATGAACAGGGAGAGCACAGACGACTTTTAGGGCAGTGAAAATACTCCATATGAAACCACAACGATGCATGTCATTATATCTTTGTCCAAACCCATAGAATGTACAACACCAAGCGTGAGCCCTAAAGTAAACTATGGACTTTGGGTGATTACGATGTGTTAGTGTAGTTTCATCAATTGTAACAAATGTACCACTCCAGTGGGGAATGCAGATAATGAAGGAGGTTATGCATGTGTGGGGGCAGGGGATACATGGGACCTCTCTGTAACTTTTTCTTACTCTAAAAACACAAAGTCTTATTAAAAAAAAACAAGGAATAGAATAGAGTATGGTTTGGTTAAGTATAACCAACTGGCTTTGGAACTCAATTATCCCACTCTTTTTATTTTTTCCAAGTCACTAAAGAAATTTTGAGAAAAAATGATGGAAAACAATTTTTTCTAATGTTGGAGACTTTTAAGGTTGGAGGGGAAATTTTAACATCATTTGAAAATATCTGAATACAATCTTTAAAAAAATAGAGAAGGTAAATATTGCTTTGTGAGACTTTTATTTCAGTAACGTGGGTATATAGTTGGTAGTGATATAAAATATATTTCTCACCATGAGTTGCAGTCAAAAAGATCTGAAAGCCACTAGGTTAATTATCTCCCAACTTAAAAAAACAAACTTAAAAAAAACAAATAAAACCATCCCTTGACTCAACATCTACCTCCAGCTATGACCTCATTTCTATGCTCTCCCTGACACAGTAAAACTTCCCCAACGAGCTCCCTACCTTAATGGTCTCACTTCCTCACCTCCAATTTGGTCTCAATCAATTCTAAGTGCTTTTGATGCCTCCTCTCCAATGAAGCCATTCTGGTCAAAGTTTGTTGCCTGAGTTGTGAAACCCATTGATCCTTTCTATCTCCTTTTACTCAACCTTTCACAGTAGCATCTGACACAATTCAGCCATTTCTCCTTTCTTGAAACACTCTCTTTTCCTAGATTTTCTGATACCACATTTCCAAGTTTTCCTCTTGTCTCATGGCCACTCATTCCGCTTTCTTAACTGCCTTCCCTACCCATCTTTTATACTCTAAAACAGCAGATTTCAAAGTGCACTGGCTGACAGCTAAGGATCCCTGAGCCTCTTTTGGAGGACGGATGATGTAAAATCTATTTTCATAATAATACTAAGAAGTCATTTGCCTTTTTTGTTATGTTGAAATATGCACTGATAGTGCAACAGCAATGGTGGATAAAACTGCTGGTGCCTTAGCATGAGTTAAGGAAGTGACACTGAACTGTACAAGTAATCACTGTATTCTACATGGCCATGCACTCGCTAATTAAAAAAAAAAAAAAGTCAGTTTTACTTAAGAATGCCCTTGATGAAGTGGTAAAAAAAAAAAAGCATTAATCTTATTAAATTTTGACCCTTGAGTACATATCTTTTTAATAACTTCAGTGATGAAATGAGAACTACAAATACAGCACTTGTGCTACATACCCAAAGTACAACGGATGCTTTAGGAAGCACTTATGTGACTGTTCCAGTTGTCAGCTAAACTAGCCACTTTTTAAATGAACATTGTTTCTACTTAAAAGAACAGCAGACAAAGTATGATTACTCGGACTTGGATAATCTACTTTCTCAAAAATGAGGTGAGTTGCCACTTCAAGGAAAACAAGTGACAATATTTGCTGCCAAAGGTAAAAGTGGATTTTAAGTGAAAATCCAAATTTTAGATAACTTCTATCCACCACTTGAGCCTGGCAGTTTCCCAATACTTAACTTTTCTGATAAGATTGGTGGTGATATCAAGGAATGCTATTTTTTCTATACTATATAACATAAGAGAAATATGCATTCAGAACTCAGTGAACCTATATTTTCCAAATAACCAAGAAATGATGTTACAAAATCATTCAAAGGTAAAAGAACCATTCAAAGAACACAACAGACCAGTGGATTTTAACGTAATAGAGTACAAAAACTTCATTACTATAACTTCAAATTCCATTGTAACTCACCTTTCTGAAACAATACTTCCCAAGTTTTAGTGTAGTATCAAAGAATATCCACGATTATCTAAAAAAATCTATTAAAACATTCCTCCCTCTTTTCAATTACCTATCTGTGTGAGGATGGATATTTTTCATATACTTGAACCAAAACAACCCATGGCAACAGTTTAAATGCAGAAGGTGATATGAGAATTAAGGTGTCTTCTATTAAGCAAGACATTAAAGAAATTTGCAAAAACAAAAAAGAATGCTACTCTTCTCACTAAATTTTTAAAATCAAAACTTACTGAGAAATAATTTACACACCAAAAAATTCATTAATTTTAAGTGAACAATTTGATGCATTTTTAAAAAATATACAGTTGTGTAACTACCAACACAATCATGAAATAGAAGATGAAATCACCCAAAACAGCTCCTTCATGACTCTTTGTAGTCAGTCATTTTTTTCCACTCACAGTTCCTGGCAGTACCAATCCGCTTTCTGTTACTATATTTTTGCCTTTTCTAGAACTTTATATAAATGGAATCATACAGTATGTTACCTTTTTAGTTTGGCCTTTCCCCTAGCATAATGTTTCTGAGATTCATCCAAGTAGTTTCACGTGGCAGGAGCTAATTCTTTTTTATCGCTAAGTATCGTAGCATTGTATATGAATGTGTCACAAGGTGTTTATGGATATTTAGGTCGTTTTCAGATTAGGATACTATGAATAAGCTGCCATAACATTTGTCTATAACACTTACCAAATTGTTCATTTACAACTGATAATTTTTTTTTGTAAATTATATCTCAATAAATCTGATTTTTAAAATCTCTGTATGGACACGTGATTTCATTTCTCTTGGATAAACAGCTAGGAGTTGAATGAGTGGGTTGTATGGTAGGTGTATGTGTGCTCAATAACAAACTCCCAAATGTTTACCTTAGTGGCTGTATCGTTTTGCATTTTCACCAGCAATGTATGCGAGTTCCATTTGTTCTATATCCTGGCCAGCACTTGATACTGTCCTTTCTTTTTTTTTTTTGGCCATTAAAATAAGTGTGTAATATTATTTCAATGTCATTTTAATTTACATTTTCCTAAAGACTAATGACTAATGACCAATAAGACTAACCATATCTTTTCATGTGATTACTTGATATATGAATATCCCCTCTGCTGAAGAATGTTTAAATCTTTTACCCTTTTCAAAAATATGGTATATGCCTTATTATTGAATTGTAAGAATTCTTTATATAATAGAGATACTAGTACTTTGTCAAGTATAAATTTTGCAATATTTTCCCACAATCTGTGGCTTGCCTTTTCATTTTCATATTTGTCTTCTGAAGAGTGCGAGTTTTTAATTTTAATGAAATATAATTCATCACATTTTCTTTTATCTTTTTTTTTGCTGAGGAATATGCGCCCTTAGCTAAAATCTGTGTCAATCTTCCTCTATTTTTTAGTATGTGGGCTGCCAGTACAGCATGGCCGCTAAGAGAGCAGTGCAGGTCAGCACCTGGGAATTGAACTTGGGCCACCAAAGTGGAGCATGCTGAACTGAACCACTAGGCCACCAGGGCTAGTCCTTTATCTTTTTTTACGATTCATACTATTTGTGAAAGATGATCGTGTCGACTGAATAAAAAGTTTTATTTCTTCCTTTCAAATGCACGTATTATTTATTTCTCTTTCTTGCCTTATCACGTTGGCTAGGACCTACAGTACAATGCTGAATAAAAGTAGTACAAATGGACCTCTCTACCTTATTCCCAGTCAGAAAAGCATTCTATATTTCACCATTAAATATGATGTTAGTTGTAGATTTTCCGTAGATATCCTTCATCAGATTGAAGAAATTCTAGTTCAGTGAGAGTTTTTATTATTAATGGATGTTCAATTTTGTCATATGCTTATTCTGCATCTACTTAAGAGAATCATAGTGTTTTTTAGTCTGTTAATACAGTGAACACAGTATAAGAATAATATAATTCACTGTATTGATTAATTTTCTAACATTAAACCAATCTTGCATTCTTAGGATAAATCCCACTTGTTTATGATGTATTATGCTCTTTATGCATTGCTGGATTTGATTTACTAAAATTTTGTTAAGGATTTTTGCATCTATGTCCATGAGGACTATTGGTCAGACCTTTTATTATACTGCCTTTGTCTGGCTTTTAGTTTCATGGAAATTTTGGCCTGATAAAATGAGGTAGGAAGTATTCCTTCCTCTTCAATTTTCTAGAAGAATTTGTGTAGAATTATTATTATTTCCTTCCTTCTGTGTTTCATAGAATTTACCAGTGAAGCCATTTGGACCTGGAGTTTCCTTCCTGGGAATGCAAATTCAATTTATTTAATAGATTCAGGGCTATTTAGCTTATCTATTTCTTTTTGAGTAAGGTTTAATAATTTGTGTCTTTCACTGAATTCATCCATTTCATTTATGTTCTCAAATTTATTAGCATGAAGTTATTTATAATATTCCCTTATTATTCTTTTAATATCAGCAGGATACCTAGTAAATTCCCCTCTTTTATTCCTGATATTGGTAATTTGTGTTTTCTCGCTTTTTATCCCGATCAGGCTTGCTAGAGGTTTATCAATTTTATTGATCTTTAGGTTTCACAGATTTCCTCTATTATTTTTCTGTCTTCAATTTCATTGATTTCTGCTCTTTAATACTACTACCTTCCTTCTGCTTACTTTGGGTGGAATTTGCTCTTCTTTTTCTAGTTTCTTAAGCTGAAAGCACAGATTAATTTAAAACTTCTTTTCTAATACAAGCATTGAAAGCTATTGATTTCCTTCTAAGCACTGCTTTAGCTGCATCCCACATTGATCTGAAGTATTTTCATTCAGTTCAATATATTCTTAATCTGTTTTTAGCTCATCCCATGTATTTTTCAATTCAGGTACGTTTGTCATCTAAGGCATTCCATTTGAGTCTTTTTTATATGGTCCATTTCTCACCTCAGCAGGACCTCACTTTATTCTTCCTTCTTGACATATGGAGCATATTTATAAATGTTGTTTTAACATTTTTGTCTACTAGTTTCATCATCTCAGTCATTCCTGGATCTGGCTCTATTAATTGATTTTTCTCCTTTCTATGGATCTTACTTTTCTGCTTCATTAATTACTTCATTTCTAGTAATTTCAATAGGATACTGGATACTGTTCATTTCATAGTCTTGGTTGCTAGATTTCGTTCTATCCTTAAAGTGTATTGTATTCTGTTCTGGAGGACATCAGGCTACTTGGAATCAACGGAATCATTTCAAGACTTGCTTTCAAATTTTATTAGGGAAGATTATCAAGAGAATGAGAAAACAAGCCACAGACTGGAGAAATTATTTGCAAAGACATATCTGATAAAGGACTGTCACCCAAAAATATACAAAGAACTTTTAACACTCAATAAGAAAATGAACAACCCAATTAAACAATGGGCAAAAGATCTGAACAGACACTTCATCAAAGAAAATACACAGATGGCAAATAAGCAGATGAAAAAATGCTCAATATCATGTCATCAAAAAAACGCACATTAAAACAACGAGATACCACTATACACCTGTTAGAATGGCAAAAATCCAAAACACTAACACCACCATATGCTGGTGAGGATATGGAGCAAACAAGAACTCTCACTCATTGCTGGTGGGAATGCAAAATGGTATAGACACTTAGAAAGACAATTTCTCATAAAACTAAAGATAGCTTATGATCCAACAATCGCACTCATTAGTATTTATCCAAATAAGCTGAAAAATTCTGTCCACACAAAAACCTACACATGAACGTTTATAGCAGCTTTTTTCATAATTGCCAAAAGAAGCAACCAAGGTGTCCTTCAATAAGTGAATTGATAAATGAATGATGTCCTGTAGAATATCCAGAAAATGGAATATTATTCAGGCCTAAAAAGAATGTGCTATCAAGCCATGAAAAGATATACAGGAACTTTGAACGCATATTACTAAGTCAAAGAAGATAATCTGCAAAGGCTACGTACTGTATGATTACAATTATATGACATTCTGGAAAAAACAAAACTATGAAGATAGTAAAAAGATCAGTGGTTGTCAGAGGTGAGGAAGGAAAGAGGGATGAACAGGTAGAGCACAGAGGATTTTTAGGGCAGTGAAACTACTCTCTCTGATACTATAATGGTACATACATGTCATTATATACTTGTCAAAACCCACAGAATATGAAACACCAAGAGTGAACCCTAACATAAACTACAGACTTTGTGATAACGACACGTCAATGGAGGTTCATGGATCATAACAAACGTTCCACTCTGGCAGGGGATGTTGATAGTGGGATAGACTGTGCATGTGTGGGGTCAGGGGAAACACAGGAAATCAGTATTTTCCACTCAATTTTGCTATGAACCTAAAACTGCTCTAAAAATGAAGTCTGTTTTTAAAAAATCTTTTTATTAGGAAAAATTAGAGCAGCCATTAGTCTAGAGGAAGGGTCAGCAAATAGCCCAAGGGCCAAATCCAACCTATAATCTATTTCTGTATGGCCCTCTAGCTAAGAACGGTTTTTATATTTTTATAAAGGATTGTAAACAAAGAAAGAAGAATATTTGACAGAGATCATATGTAGCCTGCAAAGCCTAAATATTTATTATCTGGCCCTAATGTAATTTAGCCCAGCTCCTAAAGCAGCAATACCTTTCTGAAGATTCTGCCTGATTAATGTCCCATATAGTATGAGGTTTTTTCTACTATGGCTGGTGGTGAAGTGAAGCTGTTCCTTGCCCTGTGTGAGCTCCAGAAATTTTTCTGCGGCTAACCCTTTCAAGTAGTTCCTTCCCTAGTCTCAGGCAATTTTCTCTCGTTCATGTGCAGATTACTAGACAGCCAAAGGTTACCAGGATCTTTCTGCAGATCTTCAGAGCTCTCTTCTCTCTGTGGTTCCCTCCTTTCTGGTAAGCTGTCCCACAGATTCTAGATACCTTGGCCTCCCACACCTTTGATTTCTGTTTTACCTACTCAGTGATACCACCAGTTTATTTTGGGGTTCCCTCACCCTTTGTCTTTACACTGCCTACAGGCAGTAAGCTGCTGGAACTGGAGAACTCATAATCTTATTTTTCTCTCTCTCTCAGGAATCACAGTCCTGTGCTATTTTTTTCCAGTATCTGAAAAACCATTGTTTTATACATTTTATCTGTTTTTCTAGTTTTTTTAGGTGTTTGTGTGTGTGTGTGAAGACTATCGTCCCTGAGCTAATATCTGTGCCAAGCTTCCTCTATTTTGTATGTGGGACACTGCCACAGTATGGCTTCATGAGTAGTATGTAGATCCACGCCCCGGATCTGAACCCACGAACCCTGGGCCACCAAAGCGGAACGTGAGAACTTAACCAATATGCCACCAGGCTGGCCCCAGAAGTACTGAAATTCTTCACAAAAGTATTATCATTGAGTGGCCTGAGGACAGGATGGAAAGTCAGGAATGTTTCCATTTTAATCCCATTTTCTTCTCACAGAGATGCTTTGAGAACAACTAATTAATATTTGTAAGGTGCTTAGTGATAAGCTCAAAGTAGAATGTTAGTCACAAATCAAAACAGCAGGCACATAGAGTTATAAAAAAAGGTCACTAAGAAAACACTCAATTAAAATTCAGTCTCAAGTAATATTAACAAGAAAAGTTTGTATCAAACATTAATAAAAAAACTTTACGTTAAAAAACTACTTAAGGTGAAAAACTGCAACCCCAGTTCTTTACAAATAAAGAAAACGTCACAAAACTTACGATATTTACTGTGAATTTCATCGATTTCCTTTTCTGTTTGGCCCTTCGTAAAAATCATTATCTAAAATAATTCAAAAATTCTTAATTAAAAATTTTTAAAAATGACAAAATTAGTACTACAAACTTTAAAATCTCAATTGTGGATGTTTAAAATAGAGGAAAATTATCTCTCATCTCTGTTTTATATAGACCTAGGAAGAATAACTCCTGTGTATGTGCCTTGAAAATCATAATTAGTATATATTTTACTCATTACTTTTTTCTCATCAGTAGAAAGAAAATGCTACACTGATCCCATTAGAATATATGAAGTATTAACACAACAATCAACTTTCCCATTTTCAATATTTAATTTCTCACATTAATTAATACAACAGGTAACACCTGAAACTGCAAGACTGAAGAGACGTTTAGCAGATCATTAATAAGGGAGATCTTCTTGCTGGTCTTCTATCTTTTCCAACTTAATTTCTCCAAGGCTACTAGAAAGGTAATTATATAGAGAAAATGCAATAACACAACACTTAGTGTGCTAAATTTCTAGTTCCACTTTTTAAAATCTTTGACTTAAAAGATCAGAAATCTATTTAGATGATTCATTACAGTCTCCATCTTATAGTTAGCACACATGTACTAAAAAAACCAATGAAAATGTCATTTTTTCTACCATCTGATTATAAACTTACTTCCCTAAGGTCGTTGCTTTCCTTACAAACACATTACCGATGGTCTAGGAAAAAAAAGTCTACTTGGGAGAGCCCAAAACACTTCCTCCAGTGTCATATGACACAATGACTATTTTCTTCTTTGGTATCCTTTCCTCAAGTTTTGAACCATCAAGCTAGGAGGAGGCAATAGTGAAGAATTTTAGGTCTCTGGTTCCCTCAATAAGCCCAACAGATAATCAATCCTCATAAACTCTTACAAATACTTAATTTCTCCAGCAGTACAATCACAGAATTGCAGAATGCCAAAGCTAAAAGGGGGTCTTAGAGATCATATAGTTCAACCCTGAGTTTTACAAAGAGCCTAAGGGCCACAGAAGTTAAATAGCTTATCAAACACACAACCAGCAGAGAAAGGACCAGTACCAAGGCCACCTGATAGGCACATGCTTCTTCCACTGTAACTCACTAATAAACTCAACTTGGGATTCCATTTTGTGCTAGAAGACTGCTAAATATGATAGATTTTTGTGCTAAAAATGAGCTGCAAGTAAATCATAACATGTGAAATGGGAATATCTTCCAGTACATTTCTCATTGAACAGATTTAATACTGGCTTGCTTTAATTTCAGTAGGGTATTCAACTTTTCTGTCCTTCATTTCTACCCAGATACTGAAATAGACCATCAACATACGCTTTCGTTGAGTTTACTAGCTTCAAGATGCATCCTAGTCTTCTCCATATTTTCAATTTCTTGAACTATTTCAGCAGCTGTTAAAATAAAGACATATAGCCATTGTTAATTACATAGTTTTGCACATTGTCCTATGGTTATGTAAGCTGTTAACACTAAAGCTGGGCGATGGGTATACATGAACTCCCTGTCCTATTTCTATAATTCTTTCGTAAGTCTAAAGTTATTTCAACATAAAAGGTTAAAAAAATAAGAATACAGAGTTAAAACATTCAACTTTCACACATGCAAACACAGCTTAAAATAGAACCAGAAGAGTTTAGTAAAGTCAATTTGCTTTTTGCTTTGAGTATATAGGTATAAACAGTGGTCCCAATGGAATATGAAAATTAATTTGTTAGCGTGAATTCAGTTCTTAAGGAATATCCA
This sequence comes from Ceratotherium simum simum, assembly GCF_057802395.1. Lineage (NCBI taxonomy): Eukaryota > Metazoa > Chordata > Mammalia > Perissodactyla > Rhinocerotidae > Ceratotherium > Ceratotherium simum. The sequence goes on from NC_141904.1 coordinate 81,733,810, forward strand.
CTCAAACTCCAATATACTAAACGTCGTACAACAGGCTACTTTTCAAGGAGAGACAGGGTCTATGAATACCAGGAGGAAAATGGCCTTGTCTCCAGAACTTTTGTCAGTAGGTGTAGTTACCAATTGTATATATCAAGGAGATCTGGAATACACTGGGTCACATATACAAATACCTTTGAATGCAAATAGCATGGAATTGGCAAACACTATCTTTCTGCCCCAAAAGTCAACATACTAAAACTAAAATACACGTGGTATAGAATAAAAATCTACAATCCTTTACACACGGTTATACGCAAAAGGACACTATGTCTGGAATTTGCTTCAAAATAATCAGTGGGGGGAGGGGCTGTCAATGACAGATGACACAACATGAGGCATGGGTTGATAATTGTTTAAACTGGATAACATCTATATGGGGTAACTCTATACTCTTCACTCTACTTTTATATAAATTTGAAATAATCTCTATTAAGAAGTTTTTTTACAAAACCCACAGTCCTCAAGAGGATCATTTAAGAATGTAATTATCTCAATTTAAATTTTATGTTTTTTGAGCACTGAAAGGTAACTTTTGCCTCCCTAATATTATAAAACTTATAGAAACAATGTAAACAATATCTAGCTCTGTGAGCATGAACAGCTAGCATAAACTTACTGAATCACTGTCTAACAGGAAAGCAAAGGGACCACTCGCATTCTACCCACTCCATTAACACAAGTATTATTCAAGATAGAGAACATCTGCCACACTCTCTTCTAAGCTATTAAAGAAACTATATTAGGATTGGATACAATTTAGGCGCTTAAATCTTTCAGGGAAACTTCTGATTCTGTTTAACACATAGAGAGCTGGATATAGTGTCACTCCCATCCTAACAAGAAAAGGCTCAATAATCTATAAAACTGTAACTTTTCTTGAATCCATCAGAGCTAAGGTCACAGACGAACCAACTAGCCTGAAATCTAAGGAAAAATCTCAACTAGCCTTAGAGAAGAGAGGGGTCACGAGCACTAGCTGACATAAGGCAGTGCACAGGAGAAAGACCAGGACCACCCTACCCCTGGGTAAGAACATTTCAGCTAAACTTTTTGATGAAGCACAAAAGGCCAAGGGTAAACCACCATGAAAGTATAAACATCCTGATAAGCTTAGACACAAGGGGAGTCACACCTATTCCAAGGCTATTTTCTATAGACCTCACTGGGCACTCACAAGAACTACTGGGGGAAGGGTAGGAAACTAGAAAAACTATCCCTCCAGATCCTGGCCTGGGAAAGGAGAACAGCCTCCATTGCAGTAAAGACATGAAGCCTAACTAGATCTTTAACTCTTAAGAAACAAAAGCATTAAGCCACTGAGGGGAGGTCAGCAAAACTGTAGTCCTCAGAGCACAGGTAAATTACCCACTGTTGTTGGGGGGAAACAAACCAACAAACAAACAAATAAAATCCTGCAGGAGGGTCAGGAAACCACACTGGGCCCAGACCACTAGCGGACCCCTCCCACTTGGGGAGGGACAGGATCACTGAGAGCGCCCCAGCCCTGAGACCCAGGATCAAAGAGCCTGCTTAAGACTGAGTCAAGCTAGAATAACAGAGAGCCACCCCATGCTCCCTATCATGGAGCTGGCATGCTCCAAGCAACAAGTAACAGCAATCTACCACTGTGAGAGAAGTAAGCATGAAGAGAGACTCCTGGAGATATAGGTTCACAGGGAAAACCTAAGTGTCAGTGATACAGGTACATTAAAAAAAAAAAACTTTTGGCAACTCAGCCACCAACCTAAGCATAAGAGATATGAAATTGGTGGTAAACTGAGGACAACGACAGTAACAACAAAACCCAAATTGAGTCAACCTCACACAATAAAAATCTAGCAGAAGAGGACATATCCGTTTCTTAGGCACAAATACTATTTACTTCAGTGTTTAGATTGTCACATATAAAGTCTGGCTTTCAACCAAAATTTACAAGATATATGACCAAGCAAGCAAACAACAATAACAAAACCCAACTCAAATATCACCCACATGTTAAAACTATCAGATATGGAGTTTAAAATAACTATGATTAATACACTAAAATATCTAGTGAAAAAGATGAACAACATGTATGAATAGATGGGGCATATTAGGAGAGAGGTGAAACCATCAAGAAGAATAAAATAGAAATGTTAGACATAAAAAAACACATTAACAGAGATAACGTGACCCAACTTAGAAAAGAATCCATGAACTTGAAATGGGATTGATAGTATTACCCAAACTGAAAGGGAGAGGGGAAAAAAAAAAAAAACAGAACACAGCATCTAAGAGCTGTGGCACAATATCAAGAGGTCTAACACACATGCAACAGAAATCCTAGAGGAAGAAGAAAAAAGAGAGAAGTAATATTTGAAACCTAATGGCCAGAATTTGCCAAATATAATGAAAGACATCAAACCACAAATGCAAGAAGCTCAAAAGATATCAAAACAAAACAAAAATACAATGACTTACACACACACAGACACACAGAGAAGATTCTCAAGCCAGAGAAAAAGAGTATATTACACAAAGAAAAATCAAGCATCACATCACAGCATGCTTCTTATAAGAAACTATTCAAGCCAGAAGAAAATGAAGTGATGAATTAAAGTGTGTGTGTGGGGGGGGGAATCCTGCCAATCCAGAATTCTATACCAATGGAAATTTTTTTCAAAGTGAAAGAGAAATAAAGATTTTCTGAGACAAACAAAAACTAAGAGAATGTATTATTAGCAGTCCTGTACTAAAAAAATGTTAAAGGGAGTTCTTCAAGCAGAAGAAATATAAAAGCAGATACTCATTTCTCTAAGAAGAAATGAAGAGTGCTAGGAATGGTAAAAATGAAGATAAATATAAAATATATTTTTCTTATTTTTAACTACTCTAAAAGATAGTTGTCTCTTTAAAGGAAAAACAATAACAATGTATTGTGTTATCACCATATGTAAAAGTGTAAAATTCATAACAACAATAGCACAAAGAATTAGAGATGGGGCGTAAACTGTTATAAGGTTCTTACACTATAAGTGAAGTAGTATATTATTTCAAGGTAGACTGACTGACTAAAGGTGCATATTATAAACCCTAGGGCAACCACTAAAATTTTTTGAAAAAGAGGTAAAAAAATAAGCCAATAGTAGAAATAAAATATAATAATAATAAATAATTAATCCAAAAGAGAGTAAAAAAAGGATAAGAGGAGCAAAAATCAGATGAAACAAACAGGAGACAACTAGCAAGATGTTAAGTTTAAAGCCAAGTGTATCAATAATTACATTAAATGTAAATAGCCTAGAAGCACCAACAAGAGACAGAGAATGCAGACTGGCTAAAAACGCAAGACCAAACTAAACGATTTCAACAAAGAACCAATTTTACATAAAAGAGATGAGTTCAAAATAAAGTATGGAAAGAGACTTATCATGTAAATACTAATGAAAAGAAACCTAGAATAGCTATATTAATATGAGCCACAAGAGACTTCAGAACAATAAATGTTACCAGGGATAAAGAGGAAATTATGTAAAGGGGTCAGTTCACCAAGAAGACATAACAATCCTAAATCCTAAATGCATTTGCACCTAAAAGAGAAATTAAAAACATATGAACAAGAACTTTTGATTCTGAACTACATGGACCAGACTCATTTCTCTTCTCATTTCTCATATTTTTCCCCACTAAGCGTAACTAAAATCCCTGGATATAATATAACAGACAATGATAAGAGAACTCTGAAAGGTGGGACTGGCTAATGACCAGAATTTGAGGAACAACACCATAGTGAGTTCCCTAGATTTTCTTTTTATCTTCTGTATATCCCAGACTGGGCTCTGGTGAAGCCCTGCCAACCCAGAACCACCAACAGGTACAGAAAAAAAAAAAGCCCCAAGAAAAATCTATCCTCTCTAAGCAAAGGACTGTGAAAAGAGGAGATCAGAAACCTTTCTGACAATACGTGACCTACCCCAGCCAAACATGGCTGATGCTCTCAGCCCCTTGCAGTATCATCAGAGAACACGTGGGGAGTGTGGACTTCCACCCCACACACACCCAGCAGTAGCAGGAGGCCTGGGGCAGGCTTTCCTCTCCCGCCAACACAGTGTCAGTGGAGACCTAGTGAGGAGCCTAGACTTCTACCTCTCACCCTGCGGTAGCAGGTGGCACCCTCATCCTTTAACTAGTGATCAGAGGAAGGATCTCAAAGAGAAGAAAGCTGGAGAAAAGCATTCTTTAAATCTGCACAGGAAATCCTGGACACACTCCTGACCAATTCACATGTGAAACTGTCTGGAATGAATATGCCAGAAGGTTTGCGAACTGAACCACAGTGTGGAATACCAGGTTTACAGAGTGGCCCCCAAGTAGGAATTAAATGACACAGAAGAGAATAACCCTGCGAGGGCTCTGAAAACTAAATTGTCATTAGAACCACAGCCCACAGAAGCAGGCCAGATCTACACGCTAAACCTAAACAGGATGACTGCCTGCTAAAGTAGAATATTTAAACAAGAACTAGAATTTCATATTACACTCAAAATGTCCAGGATACAATAAAAACACTTGCGATAGTAAGAAACAGGAAAATCACAACTTGATTGAGAAAAGACAATCAACAGAAGCCAACACCAAGATGACTCAGATGTTGGAATTATCTGACAAGAATTTTAAAGCTACCACCATAAAAATGCTTCAACAAATTAGGAACACTCTTGAAACAAAAGAAAAAAAAACTGCTAATGTATGTAATACTTTTATGACAGCACTTGGTCCATTAAAAAACATATCCTTCGGGGGCCAGCCTGGTGGCGCAGCGGTTAAGTGCGCGTGTTTCACTTTGGTGGCCCGGGGTTTGCAGATTCGGATCCCGGGTGCGCACCAACACACCGCTTGTCAAGCCATGCTGTGGCGGTGTCCCATATAAAGTAGAGGAAGACGGGCACGGATGTTAGCCCAGGGCCAAGGTTGCTCAGCAAAGAGAGGAAGATTGGCATCGGATGTTAGCTCAGGGCTAATCTTCCTCACCAAAAAAAAAAAAAAAAAGAAAATAACACACACACACACATATATATATATATATATCTTTTTAAAGTAGTTTAAATGTTACACATAAGTTATTAATTTCTTGTACTGAGAAGGGGGAACTAAATAACAACAACACAAATTGCAAACAAAGTGAAACAAATGAGCACCACTGTGTTTCAAATAAATAACATAATCACAATAAAGGGACAAAAAGGAACTTATGAGCACAGCATTTGACTATGTACACTCAGTCCAAGTGAAGGTGGAGAAGAGAGGAAGGCTGGGTAGAGGGAACTAAAAAAAGTCTAGAATTCTTTCTTATAGGTAGGTCTGTCTTGCAGTGGTATAGTAGTACAGATGAAGCAATTTTGAAACTATCTTAGATGTATTCTAGAACTGAACAAATGAGTAAATGTGCTCATGCTATTGGGAGGGAAGATTCTCATTGTGTAAAAAAGGGAAATATAAAATACAGAATAGAGAAAGCTAAAGAAAACCCCTGTGGGGTTGGATTGAAAGTAGAGGTATTGGGGCGTCCACGGCGGCGGCGGCTGGGGCAGCGGCGGACGGGCGGCCGAGCCGGGCGGCGGCGACGCGGGGTTTGCTGGGATGGGAAACCTGCTCAAAGACCTTACCAGGGAAATTGAAAACTATCCACATTTTTTCCTGGATTTTGAAAATGCCCCGCCCACAGAAGGAGAGAGGGAAATATGGAACCAGATCAGCGCCGTCCTCCAGGATTCCGAGAGCATCCTCGCAGACCTGCAGGCTTACAAGGGCGCGGGGCCAGAGATCCGAGACTTCTATCATGTTTTTGTAGGCAATTCAAAATCCCAATGACATTCAGCTTCAAGAAAAAGCTTGGAATGCAGTGTGTCCTCTGGTCGTGAGGCTAAAGAGATTTTATGAGTTTTCCATAAGGCTAGAAAAAGCTCTTCAGAGTTTATTAGAATCTCTGACCTGTCCACCCTATACGCCAACCCAGCACCTGGAGCGGGAGCAAGCCCTGGCAAAGGAGTTTGCGGAAATTCTACATTTTACCCTTCGATTCGATGAGCTGAAGATGAGGAACCCAGCTATTCAGAATGACTTCAGCTACTACAGAAGGACAATAAGTCGCAATCGCATCAACAACATGCATACATTGAGAATGAAGTCAATAATGAGATGGCCAATCGAATGTCCCTCTTCTATGCAGAAGCCACGCCAATGCTGAAAACGCTTAGCAATGCCACAATGCACTTTGTCTCCGAAAACAAAACCCTGCCAATAGAGAACACGACAGACTGCCTCAGTACGATGACAAGTGTTTGTAAAGCCATGCTGGAAACTCCGGAGTACAGGAGTAGATTTACGAGTGAAGAAACACTGATGTTCTGCATGAGGGTGATGGTGGGGGTCATCATCCTCTACGACCACGTCCACCCTATGGGAGCTTTCTGCAAGACATCCAAGATCGATATGAAAGGCTGTATAAAAGTTTTGAAGGAACAGGCCCCGGACAGCGTGGAGGGGCTGCTGAATGCCCTCAGGTTCACTACAAAGCACTTGAATGATGAATCGACTTCCAAACAGATTAGAGCGATGCTTCAGTAAAACTCTGCTCAAAGAAGAGGATCTATGTACTGACCTCAGAAGATGTATATGTTTACATAATTTAATACAGATTGATGTTAATACTTGTGTATTTACATAACCGTTTCCTTCTTGTCACTGAAATATACGGACCTTCATTTGTATCCTGATTGACTCAACCCAGCAGAGCATAAATTGACTTGAGAGCCTTACCTTTGGTGTCTAAAACAAAATTCCCTTCTCCAAAGGCAGCATTTGGAGACCTTGATCTTTGCTACTGGAGTCCTTTAACTATACCTGTAACAATCAGAAATTCCTAATAGTTTGTGGTAGTGTTTTAATTCTAGATGTGTAATCTCTCTGGGAAGTATAGTTATAGAAACACAAAGTATTTGATTTCCTGTGTCTACTCAGCTGCAAGAAACACAACTGTTATCCTGATAGAGGGAGAGGAATCCAAGAAAGGAAGAATGCATGTGGAGACTCAAACCGAAGTGTTTTGACTTCAGCAGCCCCCTCTCTTTCCTCAGACTGCAAACCACACGTGCAACTTTTGCACATATTTATTCATCAGCATATTCCCTTTCTGTCTGGATTTATATCCCTCTAAAGTTCCCTTTCAATTTTGCAAGAGGAAAATCAGCTGTGTTTGACTCAGTTCATGAGAGAGCAGCAAGAATAGATGGATATGCAGTGGTAGCTGGGCTGATGAAGGTGATTGTCTCGGAAGTAGGGGACAGGTTGGGAGGAAGAGCACTTGCAGGCAACAGGAGAGTCAGCTCTCTGCTTCAACCCTCTGTCCACAGGGACAGGAAATGGAGCTCTGGCTTTGAACTTGGGTAAATTTGCTGACATTCCAGTTGTTTGTGGAGTGCTGGGCACACAGCCCCTCTAATTGGAGCCTTGTCCTGTGTGGACCATTCATGTGATAACAGGGGTCTAGGCTACTTCATGAGTTACCAGAAAACTGGGAGAATTTGGAGGGGGCAATGTCTACATTTTCTGATTACCTGGTATTTAAAATGCAGCTCCTCTCCAACCCCACTGCTTGTTGCAATGTGTAAAGCTCTGGTATGAGTGCCTAGATTTAGTCCTAGCCCTATCAGTGATTTACAGTGTGATCTTAGGAGATTCACTTAAGCTCTTTGTGTCTCACCTTCCTCATATATAAAATGGACAATTAAAACAGACAATCTCCAGGAGCCCTACAAGGCTATGAGCCATTAAAATGACTGACTCTGACATTCTTCCTTAGTAAACAAAGTCCAGTAAGCATCACCCCACCTTGTCTTGATGATTAACAATATGACAAGGCCTAGAGTCGTTCTGCCTGCGGATCAGAGCTTAGAATGGAATCTTGGAAATCTTCTATTCTGCTTTCCAATGGAAAATGAGACAGAGGATGAAGTCAAAGAGGATCACCCGCATGTAGGACTAGAACCCAGATGCCTCACTCCTGACTCCATGCTCTTTCCTTTTCCACCGCATTAGCCTATACATACATACTATGGGATGAGACTGGACATTTTTAAATAAATCCTCAGTCTGGCCTTCAAAATTACTTATGTATTTCTGATAGAAAGGAAGAGGTTCCCAGTGAATGATAAATCCAGAAGATGGGTCTGGAGTGCATCAGGGTTTTAGCGTCATTCACAATGTCCCAAGGAATGAGCTGTCACACCATTGCTTTCTGGACTTTAGTAGCCAGCTGGCATTCCTTGAGTCCTCCAAGGAAAAGGGAGACATAATTTAATTTTATTTTATTTTTAACAAAGAAGTCAGTTAGTGGCAGAAGAGATTCCTTGGACTGTATCTAAATGTTAGTCAACAGAGAGAGGAAAAGACCCTTTCCTTAGAGCTTTTCAAGGTGAACAAGTACAGCTGCTTGGATCGGGCTTCTCTCATCAGAACAGAAATGCACTCGACGGCCTTCAAGACCTTTTCAAACTCAGGGATTCTACAATCCCAGAGGAAGCCAGAAAATGGGGTAATAGTTAGTCAACAAATTCATTAAATATTCAGCTTAAGAAATGTTCTTCTATTTGGCAGCCACATGTTATCCTTGGGCAACAACTGTCAAGACCAGAAATATAGAGGCACTCAATGTTTATCATCATTGGGTCCATTTTCCTCCTGTATCAGGTGAGGAGATGAAGTCTTGGGGAGAGGAAGGGACTTGCAGAGTAAGTAGTCAGGCAAATTTTTACTTTTTCCTTAGCCTTTCTATAAAATGGGACCACACATAGAGGAGGGGCTGCAGGCCTGCCCTAATTTAGCCAGGCCATCTTCTCTCAAAGCCAAGACTCACCAGTACATGGATTCTCAAAGACCCAGGGCCTGAACTGTTGCCTGAGATTATCAGGAGGACAAGTTAATTGAATGTCTGTGATCTGGACAAACAGGTCATGGATCTTGAGTCCCTCCCAGAACTATTGTGGGAGACAAATTCTTTTAACAGATTGTCCTCCAGGCATCAGGAAGATCCTTGAACAATCATGTTTTTTTGTGCTGCATGCACATGTGTCCAAGACCTGTGGGTGGTTTAGGGGAAAGTGCTAGCGACAGTATCCATGTCAATGTTAACTATATTTCATATTTGGTGTCTCATAGTTTTCAAACAAACTCTGTTTTCCTTTACTCAGATATTTATTTTGGGCTAGCAACAAGGTGAAAATTGCATTTCTCAGATGCACTGTTATTTTGGCATTATAACATTGTTCTCAGAAAGCTTTCATGTGCCACGAGGAATTAGTAATAAAAAAAAAAAAGTGGCAAAGAATGTTTTGAATTGTGGTGACCCGTTAGGGCTAGAATATTAATTGACAACCACAAAGAAGAAAGTCTTGGATACTATCTTTTAACTATTAGTTAGTATCACGCGCTTCATCAACGTTTGCTCCTAGTCATCACCATTATGTCAAGGTATTAATGGTAAACTGAAGTTTTTGATACATCATATCGCATTTAAATAAAAATAATTTCATGCTTCCTTCAAAAGAAAAATGAAGCCTACTCAGTCTTGGGATCAATTGTCCAGTAGAATCCAGAGACTTTTCATTCCATCTTGTATCCTAGACAGCTATGAATTTTTCTAGATGTTAATAATAAATATGGGAATTTTATCTTAAAAGACAAAAACTTTAGAGGCCCAGTTTCCCCACTACATCTATAAAGGCTGTTGCATACACAAAGCTGTTTTAAAGTTGTCACATGTTGTTTGCTAAAGTTATTGTAATTTTATTGCCTGCTTTGCCTCTTTTTGTACAGAAGTTTTGGGTGTGAAATGAAAATTAAAGTTTGGTACATATATTTAAAAAAAAAAAAAAAAAAAGAAAGTAGAGGTATTGGTATATTCTCATGATTTCTAATATATATATGTGTAAATGGATTTATACGTGTACATATACATGCAGTATATACATGCATACATGCATGTGTATGTATATACATATCCATGTATGCATACGTACATATATGCATATATTCCTGAGCTCCGTCTGCTGAAAGAGCCTAGAAGCAAAGGCACCAGGTAGCAATGAGCATCGCTGGTAGCCACATCTTGGTTTCCCCAAAGAAAGAACAAAAGCTCCTCAGGGAAACAACTGATGCCAGGGCTGGGAGAGGGAAGAACAAGATGAGCCTACACTATCTTGTCATGCTAGAAATAAGGAAACGGTTAAAAAAAAAATAAGGGAGGCACGTCACGAGGACCAGGAATCACCATAAAGAGGCTCCCACTGGCCAAATCTGGAAAAACATAAACACCAAAATAATTAAGGATGGCAATAAGTTACAAATCTGTGAATCCATATTGATAATAAACAAATAAAGGGAAAAAAACAGTAAGGGAGGGCTCGTTTTCAGAATCATGGCAAGTGTCAACCGGCAAATGTGGAAGGAGTGCTGAAGTTAGAAAATCATCATTTTGCAACTATCACAAAAAAGATAAGTTCAGGTAAAATCACCAAAGAATGCCAAATATAGGGGCAAAATTTTAACAAGGTATAGGATATTTGCATGGCATTAAAGCGTCTCTCTACAGATTTCTTAGTAGAGAGCGGGAAACTATTAGTAGCGAGGGGGAAACTAAAAAACGGAGAAACTGACAAGGTGATCAAACCTGCCATCACAAATGAGGGGCACAGAGATGTCAAATATCTCTGGATGTGATATTCTGAGAAGGACAAAGCATCACTTATACAGTATTCTGGCCAGGAATGCACAACCTGAATGTAATTATAAGGACACAATAGTCAAAGCCAAAATGAGAAACATTCTATTTGGGGAAAAAAAAGCAAAACAAAGACTGTATTCTTTTAAAATGCCAGTGTCATAAAAGACAAAGAAAGGCTGAGAAATTGTTCCAGATAGAAAGAGATTGAAAAACTATTACAACTATATGCAATACGTGATCCAAAACTGAATCATGTACTGAAGGGAAAAAAAAAGTCCATAAAGGCCATTATTGGGTCCACTGCTGAAACTAGAATAGAAATGACAGATTAAAATACTGTAACAAAGTTGAATTTCCTGAAATTGATAAGTGCACTGTGGCAATAAAAGAGAATATCTTTTTTTTAGGAAATACACGATGAAGTATTTAAGGGTAAAGAGTCAAGATTATACAACTTGTTCTTAGATGGTTTAAAAAATGTGTGTATAAAGATGAACACACACATAAACACACATACTTTCATACACAGAGAGACAGAGAGAAACTCATACAGCAAATGGAGCAAAACACTAATAATCTGTAATGTAATGATACATGTGTCCTTTATGACAGAGTTCCAACTTTCCCCATGAGTTCCAAGTTATTTCTACATAAAGTTTTTTTAAACAAATGCAAAATTAAGACTTTTTCAGACTAATAAAAGCAGAGAAAATTTGTCTAAACAGCACATCTGCACTACAAGAAATATTAAATAAAGTTTTTCAGGCCAAAAGAAAAGGCCATCAGATGGAAACCTGGATCTAGACAAAGAAATGAAGAATACTAGAAATGGTAAATGAGTAGGCACGTAGAGACTTTCTTTTTCATTTTTTATTTTCTTTAAAAGAAAACTGATAGTTCAAAGCAAAAATGGTAACAAGGTATTATGGGGTTTCTAACATATATACAAGAAAAATCTATGACAACAATAAAAGAAAGGATGAAAGTCGTAAGGTCCTTACATTACACATATAATATAATACTACTTGAAGACAGAATGTGGTAAGTTTAAGATGCATATGGGAAACTCTAAAGAAATTAAACAGAGGTATAAGTCAACAGTGGAGATAAAATGGAAAACTAAAAAATACTCAATCCAAAAGAAAGCAAGAAAACAAAGAAAAAACAAAGCATGGACAGAATAGAAAACAAATAGCAAGACAGTAGATTTAACCCCAAGCAGTAACAAAATGAAAATGGTTTAAACTCTACAGTTTAATAGTATATCTTACCAAATTAAATTTTAAAAACAAATCCAAACCATATACTGCTTACAAAAAACAGTTCATAATGATGCAATACGTTTAAAGAAAAAGAGTGAAATAAGATAAATTAGAGTGGTATATTCATATCAGATAAAGTAGATTTGAGATAAGGAATAGTACCAGAGACAAAGACAAATATTTCATTATGATAAATAGGTTAACTCCTCAAGAAGACATAACAATACGAAATGAGCATACACCTAATTACTGAGATTCAAAACGTAAGAAAAACTAAAAATATTGAAAGGAAAAATGGAAAATCTATGTGGTTGGAGATTTCAATAATCCTCTCAGTAACTGATACAATCAGTCAATATAGTATCAGTAAGGATGTAGCAGACCTGAATATGCTATCAAGCAACTTTACATAACTTTTATAGATCATTAAACAAAAAAGTAAAATGTTCAAGTGTTTATGGAACATTCACCAAGGAAGACCTACTGCTGAGTTATAACACAAGTTCTCAGTAAATGTAAAAAGTCTGAAATCATACAGAATTGGTTCAATTGAATCAAATTAGAAACAAATATTAAAAAGATACCTGGGAAATATCTAAATATTTGGAAATTGAAACACTTCTGAACAACCCATGGGTCAAATAAGAAATTACAACAAAAATTAGAAAATATTTTAAGTAAAAGAAAAAGAAAATACAACATATCAAAATCTTTGGATGTAGGTAAAACAGTGCTTTTGGATGTAGGTAAAACAGTGCTTAGAGGAAAAGTTGTAGTTTTAAATGCTTACATTAAAAGCAACGTCCTCAACCTCAAAAAAGGCATCTATGAAAACCTATACCTATCATACTTAATGGTGAAAGACTGACTATTTTACCTATAAACTGGAAGTAAAGAAAGGATGTTTGTTTATACTTCCAGACAACATTGAGTGCATGGGTCTACCCACTGCAATAAGGCAAGAAAAAGAAATAAAAGGCATATAGATTGAGGAAAAAAAAAACTGGCATGATTATGTACATAAAAAATCCTACAGAATCTATAGAAAAGCAAGTAGAAATAATAAGTGAGTTTCAAAAGTTAACAAGGTAAATAAACAAAAGTCAATATACCAAAATGATTCTTTAAAATAGTAATGGGGGCCGGCCCTGTGGCTTAGCGGTTAAGTGCGTGCTCTCTGATGCTGGCGGCCCGGGTTCGGATCCCGGGCGCACACCGACGCACCGCTTCTCCGGCCACGCTGAGGCCGTGTCCCACATACGGCAACTAGGAAGCTGTGCAACTATGACATACAACTATCTACTGGGGCTTTGGGGCGAAAATAAATAAATAAATCTTTAAAAAAAAAAATAATAAAATAAAATAAAATAGTAATGAACAGGGCCGGCTCCGTGGCTTAGCGGTTAAGGGCGTGCGCTCTGATGCTGGCGGCCCGGGTTCGGATCCCGGGCGCGCCCCAAGGCACCACTTCTCCGTCCAACGCGAGGCCGAGTCCCACGTACAGCAACTAGAAGGATGTGAACCTACGACATACAACTGTCTACTGGGGCTTTGGGGGGAAAAAAATGAATAAATAAAAAAAAATCTTTAAAATAGTAATGAACAATGAGAAACTGAAAGAAAAAACACCATTTACAATAGCATGAAAAAAACATGAAATACTTAGGGATACACTTAACAAAATATGTGGAAGACATGTACACAGAAAACTAGAAAGTACTGTTGAGAGAAATTAATGAAGACCTAAATAAATATAGAACATCATTGGTATTAGAAGACTCAATATCATTAAGATATCAATTCTAAGTTGATCTATAAATTCAATGCAATCTCAATCAAAATCCACAGAAGACTTTTTTGTAGATACTAACAAACTGAGTCTCACATTTATTTGGTTATGCAAAGGACCTAGAATAGCCAAAACAATTTTGAAAAAGAACAAAGTTGAAGGACTTACACTACCTGACTTCAAGACTTAGAATAAAGCTACAGTAATCAAGGTATGGCATTGGTAAAAGAACAGACATACAGACCAATGGAACAAAATAGACTCTAGATATATTCACATACCTATATGGTCAGTGGATTTTTGACAAAGGGGGCAAGGTAATTCAATGGAGAAAGAATAATCTTTTTAACAAATGGTACTGAAAAAAAACAGATATCCAATATTTTTAAAAATGAGCCTTAACCTTCACCTCACACCATATAGAAAAATTAACTGGAAATGGATCACAGACTTAAATGCAAAAGCTAAAATTATAAAACTTCTAGAAGAAAACACAGCAGAAAATCTTTGTGATCTTAGAATAAGCAAATATTTCTTGGTAGAACACACAACGTATGAACCATAAGAAAAAAATGGTAAATTGGATGTAAAAGTGAAAAACTTCTGCTCTTCAAAAGACACTATTAAGAAAATTACAAGGCAAGCCACAGTTTAGGATAAAATATTCACAATACATACATTTGACAAACAACTGGTATCCATAATCTATAAATAACTCCTACAATCAATAAAAGCGTGTTAATGGACAAAATATTTCAACAGACCCTTTATCAAAGAAAATATGCAAAGAGCAAATAGGCATACGAAAAGATGCTCAACAACATTAGTCTCAGGAAAATGAAAATTAAAACCATCATGAGGTACCACTACACACCCACCAGAATGGCTAACATTAACAAGACTGAAAATACTAAGTGTTGACAAGGATGCAGAAAAGGTGGATCTCATATAACGTAAAATAGTGCAGCCTTTTGAAAAACAGTTTGGTGGTTTCTTGTATTTCTAAGCACACACTTATCACATGACCTAGCAATTCTACGCCTGGGTATTTAGCCAAGAGAAATGAAAACATATGGCTACACATAAAGATCTGTAAGTCCATGTTCACAGCAGCTTTATCCATAATAGCCGAAAACTGGAGACAAGCCAGTTGTCTATTAATAGGTGAATGATACACAAATTGTAGTATAGCCATAAAGTGGAACACTGCTTAGCAATAACAATGAATGAACTACTGGTAAATGCAACAATCTAGATAAATCTCAAAAGCATTGTGCAAGTGAAAGAAGCCAGATACAAAAGACTACATGCTGTACCATTTGTATAACTTCATTTACCTGGCATTTTAGAAGAGGCAAAACTATAGGACATAAAAGAGATCAGTATTTCCCAGGGCCTTAGGGTAAGGAGGAAGGAATTTAATGCCACGGGGCAGAAGAACTTTTGAGGGTGAAGAAAATGTTCTCTAATTTGAATGAAATGATGGCTAAATGACTACATATACATTTGTCAAAACTCATCTAACTGTACATTTTAAAAGCATATCTTAAGTAAATTATATCTCAATTTAAAAATGCACACATAGGGCCAGCCCCAGTGGCCTAGTGATTAAGTTCAGCACTTCGGCGGCTCACATTCGGATTCCAGGCACAGACCTACACCATGATGTGATGGCAGCCCACATACAAAAAGAGGAAGACTGGCAGCGGATGTTAGCTCAGAGCGAATCACCCTCAGCCAAAAAAAAAAAAAAAAAAAAAGCACACATAAAAAGTGAAGATAACAAGTCACTGGATACAAACACAATATATAAAAATCAGTTGTATTTTTATATACCAGCAATAAATAAATAAAAATTGACATTTTAGAATAGGACACCACTTACGACTGCATCAAAAACATCAAATACCTATGAATAAGTCTGTAAAAAAGACCTTCATACTGAAGACTATAAAACATCACTGACAGAAATGAAAAACAATTAAAAGGATAAAACAAATTCATGGACTGGAAGACTCAAATACTGTACAGGTATCAACTTTCTCCAAATTGATCTATAGATTCAACGTAATCTCAATCAAAATCCAAGCAGATTTTTGTTTCTTCAGGGAAATTTACTAGCTTATTCTAAAATTTATATGGAAATGCAAAGGGTCTACAAACACCAAGGCAATCTCGATAAACAACAAAGCTGGAAAAACTACACTACCAGACAGCAAGATCTATCATAAATTACTCATAAAGTAATTAAGACAGTACACTACTGGCACAAAGATAAATAAATGACCCAATGGAAGAAAACAATGTCCAGACCCACACATATACAGTTAGCTGATTCTCAACCAAGACATACTGACATCAGTGGGAAAAGAATGATTTTTTTTTTATTATAATTTTTATTTATTTATTTTTTCCCCCCAAAGCCCCAGTAGATAGTTGTATGTCATAGTTGCACATCCTTCTAGTTGCTGTATGTGGGACACGGCCTCAGCATGGCCGGAGAAGCAGTGCGTTGGTGCGCGCCCGCGATCCAAACCCGGGCCGCCAGCAGTGAAGCGCGCGCACTTAACCACTAAGCCACGGGGCCGGCCCAAGAATGATTTTTCAATGCATGGTGCTGTACCAACTGGCTATACATATGGAAAAAACAAAAAAAATCTGCCCTACCTCCCAACATATGCTAAAATCAATTTCAGATAAATTGTAGGTTGAAACGTAAAAGAAAAAACAATAAAGCTTTAAAAAAAAAAAATAAGAGAAGATTCTCATGATCTTGTGGTAGGTAAAAGCACTAACCAAAAGGAAAAATGCAACAAACTGGATTATATAAAAATTAAGAACTTCTACTTCTCAAATGAAACCATCAAGAAGGTGAAATGAAAGAAGAGAGTAAATATGCATACATTCAGCAAGATTTGTATCAAGAAAATATCATGTACTCCCACAAATAAAAAAGAAGAAAATAGATCCACAGTATAGAAAAATTGGGAATATGACTTAAATGGGTATTTCACCAAAGATGATATCCAGATGGCCAATAAGCATATAAAAATGTGCTAAACATTATAAGTCATTAGGAAAATGCAAATTAAAACCATAATGAGATACTACCATGGACCCACTAGAATGGCCAAAATGGAAAATACTGATGTTGTCAAGGACGTGGAAAAACTGAAATACTCATGCCCTCCTGATGACAGTGTACATTGGTACTGAGTTGTTGGCTTTATCCCTGAAGGCTGAACATCTGCAAAAATATAACAACATAATTTCACTCCTAGGTATAAATATCCAAAAATATGTATTCCTATGTGCACGTGACATGCAAAAAATTATTCATAGCAGCATTATTCTTAAGAGCCAAAGAGTGGAAAAATCTAAGTGTCCATCAACCACTGAATAGAAAAATAGTGTGATATGTTTATACAGTGGAATACTCTATAGCAACTAAAATGAAAAAATCACAACTGTACACCAAAACATGGACAAATCTTATAAACATAACATTATACATATGAAGCTAGACTCAAAAGAATACATGTTATTTATTATTCCATTTATATACAGAACAAATACAGGCAAAATGAATACATGGTGTTAAAAATCAAGATCATGGTCATCTGTGAGAATGAAGGTGGTAGTGATGACCATGATCTTGATTTCTAACACCATGTATGCATGGGATGCTGGCAGTGATCTGAATAGTGGTTACAAAGGCATTTTCCCTTTGCTGAAATTTATTTTGTGATAAGTTACCAAATAATACACTTATCATTTGTGTACTTTTCTGTCTGCATATTACATTTTAATTTTTAACAAATTAGGCAACTCTATATATGTTAATACTTGAAAGAACTCCAAAATATGTGTGGTTAAATGAAAAGGACAAACCATTAAATAGCATATATACAATACTAACATTTTTATAAAACAATAATGATCAAGGATATATATTTGTGTATAATAATCATAGGGTAACATCTATCGAATGCAACTACTTGCTTAGGTACCTGCTAGGCACTTTACATGCATTTTCTGATTTACTGCTCTCAAAAACACTATGAAGTAGGTAGTATCATAACCCTTAGTTTATGGATGAGAAAACTGAATTACAGAGATAAGAAGTAACTTTCCCAAAGTCACCCAGTCATGAAGCTACAAAACTGGGATTATGACCCAAGCTCTGGAGAAGAACTCTTCATCCCACACTATCTCTGGAAATATACATAAGAAACTGGCCACAGTGGCTGCCTCTAAGAAGGGAATGAGGACAGAGACCAGCTGAGAGAAAGGCTGGCTTATCATCGTATAGTCTAGGTACCTTCTGAAGGAACATATTCGCATGTCTTACCTATTACCAAAAATAATACTTACTAAAATTTTTTTCTATGGTTTATAATTCCTGACTTACACAAAGTTGCTTTATCCAGAGGACAAGCATAACTCACTGTTTTTATTACTTTACCTGATTTAGGATGCAAAGCATCACACTGGGCATTGTACATGTGTACAAATTCTTGGTGTCTTTTAATGAGTTGTTGTTTATTTCCTTGAATAGATAATCCATGCTGTTTTAGCTTTTTCTTTAAATCACGATCTGAGAGCAAGTTATATACAGTTTTGGGCAATGGCTTCCTTTTGTGAATAGAACTGAAAAAGGGAAAAAAAGAGATCACTGAGGATTATTGTGAATTATCAAATGCTTTTCATATAAGACAGTAAATTACCTTCTGATTCAATATCAGGGTGACCGGGAGAATAGAACCATTAAGATAAAAAAGTGGAAGGATCAAATTTGCAAATAAAGTTGACAGTGTTCAACATGTTGCAGCTGAGGTGCTGGTGCAACAATCAGGTAGAAGGGTCTAGGTGGTAGACAAAAGTGAGAAATTTAGGACTCAGTTCTTTAAAGAAGTCAGGCCTAAAGATACAGACTTGGGACTCACATAAAAGGCTTGTGGACTAAGTGCTAAGAGAACTTCATTTAGAAACACACGTAGACTTAATCAATTCTCCACCTCTTTAAAGCATGCTTTCCCTAAAATTTGCCCACGGTTTTCATGCAAAATCTCTAAAAAACTAGTTATCTTAGATGATAAGAGTACAAATGCTATTGAGGGTTAGGCTATGGATTTGAGAATATTATCACATATAGCTTCTTTAGAAAAAGTTCTGATCCACAGGCAAAATCGCCTCCTCAAATCAAGGCAATCATTTTGCAAAAGCACTAGATGAAATAAAAGGAGACCTACTGGAATGGTCAGCTTTATCCAACTCATTACCATCAATGAAAAAAGAGTTCAGAAAGTTGACAGATAACATCGTATTCTGGCATTATCTTCAAAGAACACAATTGAAAACAACGGCAAAAAATACAATAGGATTTTTTTATTTTATTTTATATTTTTTGGTGAGGAATATTAGCCCTGAGCTAACATCCGATACCAATCCTCCTCCTTTTGCCGAGGAAGACTGGCCCTGGGCTAACATCCACGCCCATCTTCCTCTACTTCATATGGAGCGCCACCACAGCACGGCTTGACAAGCGGTGCATCTGTGCGCGCGCGGGATCTGAACCCGCGACCCCCCGGCCACGGAAGCGGAGGGCATGCACTTAACTGCCACACCACCGGGCCAGCCCCTACAATAGGATTTTGTTCTCTTCAACTTTAATTAATTATATTAACAAATATGTAAGGCATTACAAGCAGTGTTTTAGCAAAATCACCACCTGGCTCTTCATCTATTTACATAATTAATACACTGATAAGCACTAAGTTACAATTTTAAATCTAACAAGGCCCTATTAAATGACTTTCCTCTACTCCCTCCAAAAAAACAGTTAATAAACATTATTTCTTAAAATGGAATAGAATTCAAGATACCTAAGGGTATCAATGACTTGAGACAATTTTATAAACAGGAACCCCTTAGTGAGTTTCAATCTATTTAATCTGATTATAACCTGGTTACCTGAGTACATTGCCTGGCTCAACACTACGGCCATTAGGTGCTTAATATATATGCATTCAAGATAGTCATTACAATTGCAATCATTTTTAAATGAGAATATCAAAGGTTTAGGTAAAGATCAATAGGAACTTGCAAGTAATAGATTTATCCAAAAACACAAGATTTTAATGAAGCTTATAGATACAGAGAACAGACCGGTGGTTGCCAGAGGCTGAGGGTGAGATATGGGTGAAATGGGTGAAATGAGTCAAAAGGTACAAACTTCCAGTTATAAAGTAAACAAGTCATGCGGATGTAATATACATCATGGTAACTATAGTTAATAATACAGTCATGTACTGTATAACAACGTTTCAGTCAATTTGGACTGCATATACAACGGTGGTCCCATAAGATTAGTACCATATAGCCAAGGTGTATAACAGACTACACCATCTAGGTTTGTGTAAGTCCTGTAAAGGAGGAAGCAATTTTCCTCTATCCTTCTAGGTTCTTCTGGCCAGTTGAAGAATTAAATGGAATGAGACAGATTAACAGGAGAAGAACAAACAAAAGTTTAATAACATATACACATGGGAGAAACTCAAGAAAACTGAGTAACTCGCCAAAATGGCCAAAGTCCTCACCTTAAATACCATCCTTAGCTAAAGACAAAAGAAGATGCTGGGGGTGGGGAGAGTCAGAGCCTTCAAAGGGAAAGAAGGCAACTTACAGATATTCACAGACAGGAGCAAGTGTTTGGAAAACAAGTGTTTTTTAGGCCTCCCAAAAATAGAAGAACACAGAGAGGAGCTCAACAAATATGCTTTTCTAGGTTCCTCCCTATTCACCACCTAGTTCATGTTATGCTAAGGTGATAGCTCGCTTCCTGAGACAGGTTTTTTAATCTGAATTCTCTTAGGCAAAAGGGGGAGGTAAAAAGAAAAACTCTGAGTCCTTTGTTCCTTAAAAATAATCAGTCTAAAATAATCCTCACATTAGAGACACACTTTGGTGTGGCAAATTTTGTTCCCCTTCCATATACCCTGATGCATGATGTCTGCACAACAACAAAATTGCCTAATGACACATTTCAAGTGACACATGACTGTACTGTATTGCATATTTGAAAGCTGCTAAGAGAACAGATCTTCAGTTGTCATCACAAGAAAAAAGAATTCTGTAAGTATGTATGGTGATGGATGTTAACTAGACTTATTGTGGTGATCATTTTACAATATAGACAAATATCGAATCATTATGTTGTACACCTAAAACTAATATAATGTTATACGTCAATTATACCTTATAAAATAATAAAAAAAGATTTTACAAAGGAGTTGGATACAACTAGTTCACACAAGGCCATGCTACCCAAACTTAGTGCATCTCAGAACCACCTGGAAAGCTTATTTAAAATGCAGATTCTCAGGCACTTCTGCACACAACCCACCAATTCTGATTCTGTTCTGAAGTGGAGACCTAAAATCTTAATATAGATTCCACAGGGTAAATCTGAGGCAAATGGTCCACAGACCATACTGAGAGAAATAGTACCGTCAAATATAGACTGAAAACAACCAAACATTTCTCTATTAACCAACAGTACCATTCCCTGGCTAAATTATTTCTTTTATGCTCTATCAATAAAGTCTAAAAGCCAGAGTTAACTATAGAAAGACTTGCAAACCCTCAACAGATTATATTTTTCTAAAAATTGCTTTTCTTATAATGACAGCTCATTGAACTCTACAAGATTGATATGATTATGGCTAAATAAAATCACAGTAGGTAGCAAGAGCTGAAACATTTTATAGGAGTTTATACAAGCACATTGTGAGGGAAAATTCATTATGTCAGTATCTAAAACATTTATTTTATCAAGGATAGACGACTGAACTTATGACTATAAAATTCTAATGGAAAACTGTACTGTGCACTGGCATTTACAATGAAAAGCACCAGCAAAAATCAACAATTTCTCTCAAGAATTTTAAAATATGAAGCCTGATAAATGTCTCCCAAAACAAGAAAATGAAACTGATTTTTCTTCCATTATTTACTGAAACTGAGTAATGCATCTCAGGGTCCTCAGATTCTGAGGACAACAAAAGGAAAAGTATTCTTTGAATCAACTGATATGAATCTAGAGGAGTGAAAGGCTGTTATCCACATTGAGGATGTGGCCTGTCACGGTGCTGTGGGGAAAATTTTTTAAATGTCAGAGATTCTGGGGCCAGCCCGGTGGTGCAGCAGTTAAGTGCATGCGCTCCGCTTCAGCAGCCCGGGGTTCACAGGTTCGGATCCCAGGCACACACGATGCACTGTTTGTCCAGCCATGCTGTGGCGGCGTCCCATATAAAGTAGAGGAAGATGGGCACAGATGTTAGCCCAGGGCCAATCTTCCTCAGCAAAAAGAGGAGGATTGGCATCAGATGTTAGCTCAGGGCTGGTCTTACTCACCAAAAAAAAAAAAAAATTTCAAAGATGCTTAGATCAGAGCCCAGGACCAGGATGTAACTAAAGAGAAATGTGGCTCAATGTTTCCCTAAGTGTATCTTCATAAACACTATAGTTTTGCAAGATGTGAGTTATGAGAGAAAAAAGGTTTCAGGGTCTAAGAAATTACTGGATTAGGGCCGGCCCCGTGGCTTAGCGGTTGGGTGCGCGCGCTCCGCTGCTGGCGGCCCGGGTTCGGATCCCCGGCGCGTGCCGACGCACCGCTTCTCCGGCCATGCTGGGGCTGCGTCCCACATGCAGCGGCTGGAAGGCTGTGCAACTATGACATGCAGCTATCTACTGGGGCTTTGGGGGAAATAAATAAATAAATAAATAAAAATTAAAAAAAAAAAAAAGAAATTACTGGATTAAACAAAATCCAACAATTATCTTTGATGCAGGACTTCTCAGAGCCTTCAATACACTAACTTGTGTAATGAATCTTTCCCTAAGAGGGAAATACAGTATGCAGTGCAGTGCAGTGCAGTTGCACTCCAGAGCAAGTGGCAGGACTATAGTATTCCATGGAGCAGGATTTGGAACCACTATTGGAACTTGAACTTGATGATACATGGATGAGTATGTCTTTGGATAAACTGACAGAGCTAAATGTGTCAGAAGAAACAGGACGGATGCCTCTAGAAAAAGAGAAGTCCAAGCAAGATTATCAGTGTTGATTCCTCACACTTCAAGGAGAAAATGCTCAGCTTCTATACTCCCAACTCATTCATTTCTAAAGAGAAATGCAGGTCTCAGATTTTCACGGCTTACGGGAAATAATCCTCGGGACGATCCAGTTTCATTTATTCCAAATTCTAACTGACTAAACGACCGAAAAATGTAAATTTTATTCTTGTCAACAATCTTACCCACTAGGAGGGGGGAATGTGTACACAAGACTGCACAGGGATCTGTTGCAGGGATCCGTGGAGGTGTCTCGGGGCCCAGAAGCCACCGTGGATAACAGGCAGGGACAAAGGGGGAGGTCAGGTGGAGCAGCACAGCCCCCAGGCCTCCATCTCCACTTTAATGGAGCAGGGCAATCTTATCTATTTTACGTGTGATGGCTCATTGTAATATTTCATTTGAAAAAAAAGGTTCTGCTAGGGGAAGAAAGGTAACGATCAAGTTACAAACACTATGATAAGAACTGTCAATTGATGTCCCCCACTGTAAATTAATAAAGCATCATTACACTTTCTATGTCAGCTTTTGTAAGTTATGACAGCATGAGTTTGTCCCTCAGAACCTGCCTTCACTCCAGATTTACCCATAAAAATTAAGTGACACCATTTTACCTTTAATTACAAAATATAATATAATGGCCCTGCCTTATTAACATGGTTTTTGGAAAATATTCTTCTAAGTCCTTCAAAACAGACCAAACAGAGGGGAGTTCAAGACAGCAGCAAAGGAAGATCCTAAACTCATCTCCTCCCAAAGACACAAGAAATCTACAACTACGTTTAGACTAATTCCCTCTGAAACAGACCTGAAAATTTGGTGAACAGAGCCCCCACAACAAATGATAAAAGGACAGCATCGAAACAGGTAAAAGGGGCAGACTCACGGGCTCACCAAAAAAAACCCACACCCCAGCTGCAGCAATCCACAATCAGGAGAGATCTCAAAGGTACTAAACGTTTCCTTGAGGAGTGAGGGATTCAAACTCCACATCAGGCACCTCAACCCTTAGATCTGGCACAGGAGAGAGGAGCCCCCAAAACACTGGGCGTTGAAAATCAACAGGGAAGGGCCGGCCCCACGGCTTAACGGTTAAGCGCGCGCGCTCCGCTACTGGTGGCCCGGGTTTGGATCCCGGGCGCGCACCGACACACCACTTCTCCAGCCATGCTGAGGCCACGTCCCACGTACAGCAACTAGAAGGATGTGCAACTATGACATACAACTATCTACTGGGGCTTTGGGGGAATAAAGGAGGAGGACTGGCAATAGATGTTAGCTCAGAGCTGGCCTTCCTCAGCAAAGAGAGGAGGATTGGCATAGATGGTAGCTCAGGGCTGACGTTCCTCACCAAAAAAAAAAAAAATCATATGATCATCTCAATAGATACAGAAAAAGCAATTAACAAAACTCAACATACATTTATGATAAAAAAACATTTCAACAAAGTGGGTATAGAGGGAACATACATCAACATAATAAAGACCATATATGACAAATCCACAGCTAATATACTCAACAGTGAAAAGCTGAAAGCCTTTCATTTAAGATCAGGAGGAAGACAAGGATGGCCACTTTCACCATTTTTATTTATTGGAAGTCCTAGCCACAGCAATTAGGCAAGAAAAAGAAATAAAAGGCATCCAAACTGGAAAACAAGAAGTAAAATTCACTATCTGCAGATGACGTGGCACTATACAGAAAACCTTAAGACTCCAACAAAATATCACTAGAACTAGTAAAAGAATTCAGTAAAGTTGCAGGACACAAAAGTAATATGCAGAAATCTGTTGCATTTCTACACACTAACAACAAAATATCAGAAAGAGAAATTAAGAGAACAATCCCATTTACAATTGCACCTAGGGATAAATTTAACCAAGGAGGTAAAACACCTATACTCTGAAAACTATAAGATGCTGAAGAAAGAAACTGAAGATGACACAAATAAATGGAAAGACATACTGTGCTCATGGATTGGAAGAAGTAATATTGGTAAAATGTCCATACTACCCAAAGCAATCTACAGGTTTAATGAAATTCCTATCAAAATGCCAATGGCCTTTTTCATAGAACTAGAACAAATTATTCCTAAAATTTAAATGAAACCACAAGAGACCCTGAAAGCAATCTTGAGAAAGAAGAAGGCTGGAGTTATCATGCTCTCTGATTTCAAACTATACTACAAAGCTGTAGTAATCAAAACAGTATGGTACTGGCAAAAACAGACACACAGATCAATGGAGTGGAATAGAGAGCCCAGAAATAAATCCACACATATACAGTCAATTAATCTTCAACAAAGAGGGCAAGAATATACAAGGGGAAAAAAGGTAGTCTCTTCAATAAATGGCACTTGGAAAACTGGACAGCTATATGCAAAAGAACGAAGCTGGACCACTATCATACACCATACACAAAAATAAACTCAAAATGGATTAAAGACATGAATGATTAAAGACTTGAAACCATAAAACTCCTAGAAAAAATAACAGGCAGTAAGCTCTTTGACACTGCTATTTGCAACATTTTTTTTTCAGGTATGTCTCCTCAGGTACGGGCAACAAAAGCAAAAATAAACAAACAGGACTATATTAAACTAAAAAGCTTTTGTACAGCAAAGGAAACCATCAACAAAACACAAAGGCAATTGACTGAATGAGAGAACATATTTGCAAATCATATACCCGATAAGGGGTTAATATCCAAAACTTATAAAGAACTCATATAACTTACTATCAAAAAAACAAACAATCCAATGAAAAAATGGGCAGAGGAGCTCAACAGATATTTTTCCAAAGAAGACATACAGGTGGCCAACAGGCACATTAAAAGGTACTCAACACCACTAATCACCAGCGAAATGCAAATCAAAACCACAATGAGATATCACACCTCACATCTGCCAGAATGGCTATCATCAAAAAGACAAAAAATAACAAGTGTTGGTGAGGATGTGGAAAAAAGGAAACCCTCTTGCATTGTTGGTGGAAATGTAAAGTGGTGTAGCCACCATGGGAAACAGTACAGAGGTTCCTCAAAAAATTAAAAATACAACTGCCATATGATCCAGCCATTCTACTTCTGGGTATTTACCTGAAGAAAACGAAAACACTAATTGGAAAAGACATATGCACTCCTATGATCATTGCAGCATTATTTACAATAGCCAAGATATGGAAGCAACTTAAGTGCCCATCAACAGATGAATGGATAAAGAAGTTGTGGGTGTGTGTGTGTGTGTGTGTGTGTGTGTGTGTGTGTGTGTGTTTGTGTGTGTGTAACGGAAAATTACTCAACCATAAAAAAGAATTAAATCTTGCCATGTGTGACAACATGGATGGACCCAGAGGGTATTATGCTAAGTGAAATAAGTCAGTCAGAGAAAGACAAATACTGTATGATTTCACTTACATGTGGAATCTAAAAAACAAAACAAATCAACAAACAAAACAAAGCAGAGTCATAGAAACAGAGAACAAACTGTTGGTTGCCAGAGGGGAGAGGGGTGGTAGGTTGGGTGAAATAGGTAAAGGGAATTAAAAGGTATAAACTTCCAGTTATAAAATAAATAAGCCATGGGAATGTAATATACAGTACAGGGAATATAGTCGACAATATTCCACAACTTGATAGGAAGACTGACAGAAACTAGACTTACTGTCATGATCATTTCTTAATGTTTCTAAATATCAAATCATTATGTTGTACAACTGAAACTAACATAATCCTGTATTTCAATAGTACTTCAGTTAAAAACAAAAAAAAGACCAAACATAAGAGCCAATCATTCTATTGATCCCCACCTCCTGGATACCATTAATTTCTTCAGTTTCCCTTCTCTCCTTTTCCAAGTCTCTCTAAATGATGACCTATTCTCTGCCCTTCTCTCCTGTTTCAGAAAAGGGTTCTTTCTGCATGTCAAGGATAACTTCATTACTGGACTCTCGATCTCTTGTGCTCCCAACCTTGTTCCATGTATCACCTGCTCTCTCCCTAGAGAGAGTGAAAGGAAAGAGACTAAAGGCTTAAACAATTTCTATTTTAAAAGATAAAATCTTCCTTGATCTTGTGCTTACTCGTTCCCCAAACTACCTTCTCATCTCTTCTTCCCTTCAGCACCAGACTCATCTACTTTGCAGCTTCTGCTTCCTTTTTATCTTCATTAACCACTGATTACTTAAGACCTTGCAATTTAACTTTGACTCAAATTTCATTCCTAACCAACTTACACGTACAATAATAGTGGCCTAGTGTAATAAATTACTGTGACTTTGATGTATAAGGGAGGCAGAATACCTTAAGTTTGGGTGCAAATACTGAGACAACTTATTAGTTATGTCACCTGGGTGGTTGCAGGTGGGGGGTGGAGGACTTTATATTTCATACACACCCTTTTGTACCTTTTTACATCATATGTATATAACCGCCTATTCGGAAAAAAATTTATTTTGAAAAAGTTTGACTTAAAATTTTAAAACTTCTGAGCATCCTAAGAACCAAAGAAAGATTTTATATCTTCTATATTCAGAGTCTAACCTTGCTTTCTTTGGCTAAGGGGCTTTATGGTAGTTCTAAAATTCTAAGACAAGAAAATAAGAAAAGAACAGAATTCTAAGTCACTAATTTCTTGTTAAATTAAATTGTATTAGCATATAATAGAGTTAATTATATTTGGCAAAGTGGAGTTGAGGAAAGAAGAGGAGAAGGAATGGAAGAGTTGGCTAATAATAAAGCACAGAGGCACCTGGCTAAAGCTCACTGGTTATGCTTAACTTTCTTACCTTCTGAGGCTTTCCTTTTTCTCTTCACGTGATAAACAGCTGTCTAAGTGCGTATTGATGTGATTTTCTGGAATACTAACGCCACAAACAGGACAATCCACTGTATTTTTTTAAAAAAGAAAGAGAGACTTTATTACTTGTAGAAAGTGCAAAAATAATGTAACCTAGCATCTTTCAGCAATTAAGATAAAAACAGAATTCCCACCTTAATATGCACTTAGAATAGCACTTAGAAAAGCAGAAGAGAAAAAGAATGACATCTCAGGGCAACAGAAGTGGGACAGACTGGTTACCAGGTAATGGCTAAATTGTGAGAAGTCACACAATTAGAATCCTCCAGCTAAAGGAAGAGATTGTTAAAAAGTTCGGAAATCCATTTTTTAGAAAATTCTTTGGTTAATTCTTTTCTACCAAGGAGTGACCGAACTATAAAACTAATCTTACGTTCCCTCCAGTCTTAGGAGGGAAAATTGCTTCATTTTTTCAGCAATCAGACTGAATTCATATTCTATGAGACAAAAAAGAGAACAAACATATCTTGAAGCACTGTCTACATTAATCTCTGAGATTGTTATAAGGTGAAATCTGGTTTGCCCTTTCTCATTCCTTCCCCCTCAAAAATTCTGCCTATTTATTCTTGTCATGTGGGATGAGAAGATTTCCATTAACTAAGAAAATACACATGTGAAAATAATTTCCTACCTTTAGTAACTTGTTTGAAAGTCGATGTAGAGGGTGTCGCAGGAACATGAGCATCCAAGGAGCCTAGAGCTCTCTTCTCTATAGAAGGCGTCTCTCTGGTCTTTGCAGAAGTGCCCACCTCTTTTCGAGGGCTAAATTTTTTTTCACTCTCTTTTATCAACAACTCTGATGCAGAACCACTAGCTTCTCTGGTCAAGAAATTCTCTGTTAACTTGCTTCCTTGCTTTAAAGAATGTCTGAAGGCTACAGGAGTGTCTACTTTGGCAGCAAGGTTCTTTGAAGAGGAGGAAGCAGGAGATATGGGTGGTGACTCTAAGGCAAACCGCAACAGATGATTCCTGAAGCACAAAAACACAATAGATAATTAAGATATCAAGTTTTAATGTATAATAAGTTAACTGACATGAGCTGTTTTCCCAATTAACACTTGTTTCCATGAAATATAGAACTTACTCCATAATGACAATCAAATCAGTGTTTCTTCTAGAATAAAATACAAAGCAATAAATCTGACTTAAAAAGCAGTTAATCTCAGACAAGGATGCCCACTGTCACCACTCCTATTTAACATAGTACTGGAAGTACTAGCCAGAGCAATCAGGCAAGAGAAAGAAATAAAAGGGATCCAAATTGGAAAGGAAGAAGTGAAACTGTCACTATTTGCAGATGACATGATTTTATATATAGAAAACCCTAAAGAATCCACCAGAAAACTTTTAGAAGTAATAAATGAATATGGTAAAGTTGCAGGATACAAAATCAACATACAAAAATCAGTTGCATTTCTATACACTAACAACGAAGTAGCAGAAAGAGAAATTAAGAATACAATCCCATTTACAATTGCAACAAAAAGAATAAAATACCTAGGAATAAACTTAACCAAAGAGGTGAAAGATCTGTACACCGAAAACTATAAAACATTGCTGAAAGAAATTGAAGAAGACACAAAGAAATGGAAAGATATTCCGTGCTCTTGGATTGGAAGAATTAACATAGTTAAGATGTCCATACTTCCTAAAGCAATCTAAAGAGTCAATGCAATCCCTATCAAAGTTCCAACAACATTTTTCACAGAAATAGAACAAGGAATCCGAAAATTTATATGGAACAACAAAAGACCCCAAATAGCTAAAGGAATCCTGAGAAAAAAGAACAAAGCTGGAGGTATCACACTCCCTGATTTCAAAATATACTACAAAGCTATAGTAACCAAAACAGCATGGTACTGGCACAAAAACAGACACACAGATCAATGGAATAGAATCAAAACCCCAGAAATAAACCCACACACATCTATGGACAGCTAATCTTTGACAAAGGAGCCAAGAACATACAATGGAGAAAAGATAGTCTCTTCAACAAATGGTGTTGGGAATACTGGATAGCCACGTGCAAAAAAATGAAAGTAGATCCTTACCTTACACCATACACAAAAATTAACTCCAAATGGATTAAAGACTTGAATGTAAGACCTGAAACTTCTAGAAGAAAACATAGGCAGTACGCTCTTCAACATCGGTCTTAGCAACATATTTTCAAGCACCATGTCTGACGGGGCAAGAGAAACAATAGAAAAAATAAACAAACGGGACTACATCAAACTAAAAAGCTTCTGCACAGCAAAGGAAACCATCAACAAAACAAAAAGACAACCTAACAATTGGGAGAAAATATTTGCAAACCATACATCTGATAAGGGCTTAATCTCCAAAATACATAAAGAACTCATGCATCTCAACAACAAAAAAACTAACAACACAATTAAAAAATGGGCAAAAGACCTGAACAGACATTTCTCCAAAGAAGATATACAGATGGCCAAGAGGCACATGAAAATATGTTCAAAATCATTAACTATCAGGGAAATGCAAATCAAAACTACAATGAGATATCACCTCACGCCGGTCAGAATGGCTATAATTAACAAGACAGGAAACAACATGTGTTGGAGAGGATGCAGAGAGAAGGGAACTCTCCTACACTGCCTGTGGGAGTGCAAACTGGTGCAGCCACTATGGAAAACAGTACGGAGATTCCTCAAAAAATCAAGGATAGAACTACCATATGATCCAGCTATTCCACTGCTGAGTATTTATCCAAAGAACTTGAAAACACAAGTGCATAAAGATACACGCACCTCTGTGTTCATTGCAGCGTTATTCACAATAGCCAAGACTTGGAAGCAACCTAAGTGCCCATCAAGGGACAAATGGATAAAGAAGATGTGGTATATATACACAATGGAATACTACTCAGCCATAAGAAACGATGAAATCCAGCCATTTGTGACAACATGGATGGACACTGAGGGTATTATGCAAAGTGAAATAAGTCAGAGGGAGAAGGTCAAATACCATATGATTTCCTTCATTAAGCAGTAGATAATAACAACAATAAACAAACACATAGAGACAGAGATTGGATTGGTGCTTACCAGAGGGGAAGAGGGGAGGGAGGAGGGCGAAAGGGATGATTCGGCACATGTGTGTGGTGATGGGTTGTAATTAGTATTTGGGTGGTGAACATGATGTAGTCTATGCAGAAACAGAAGTATAATGATGTACACCTGAAATTTATACAATGTTGTAAACCAATGTTACTGCAATAAACAAAAAATTAAAAAAAAAAAAAGTTTTGCTCAACCATGTTAGAGGAAAGATTGAAGTATCTTTCTATTCTTTCCACAGAAAATGGTACCATGAAATAATTATTATATGAAGAAATGACCAAGGAATATGTTGCCAAAAATACAGAGGAAAAAGTATTATTAATGTGTGTCAAGCAGTTAATTAATAAAATTATGCGATTTTTCTTGAAAAAAAATAAACATTTTGATATACAAAAAATAAAAAAATAAACATGTTGCTATACAAAAAAAAAAAAAGCAGTTAATCTGTCTATAAAAAAAAAATAGAGGGACTTCAGATTCTGACCATACAGAATAGCTGCTATCAGACTTACTCTCCAACCACAAATAACTTTAAAATCGGGACAAAACATATATAAAACAACTGTTTGTAAGCATGGACTATAATCAACATAAGGCTACAATCAGAAAAGAGAAACATGAGGTGATCCAACATTCCCCCAAGAATTTCCCCTGGAAACATTTTCTGGGAGTTGGGTATTGAACTGAAGTCAAAACAGGGACCAGCGATCTCACTGGGTAGAGGGAACAGAGATCAGAGTTCTGGGCAAAGGACTGGAGGGACAGGGTGCTGTACAGGAGGTAGCCACAGAAAGAGAACCCGAAAAGTCCCCTTAGAAATTCTCATCAATTCCTGATCATCTCCAGGGCTGCACAAGCATAAGACAAAACCACAGGATACTTGGTAGCAAGCAGAGCTGGGAAGCTGAGATCCCAAGGGTCAGTGCAGGAAAGTTGCTGGAGTTTGAGCCCAGCCAAAGCTGAGACACCTGATGAAGATCCTAAACATTCAGTTGAAACCTCACAAAGGCCACACCTTAGAAGAAGGACCATGCCCTAGAAATATAAACAAAACTGAAACAGACCAAACTTAACAAAAAACTAAACCAGGCCTTGACAGAATAAAAGTGAAGAGCTGGTAATTTAACTGCCTGTCAGAACAAAATTCAGCCATCTTTCAAAGAAAGGTAAATCACAGCCTCTCTAATATTTCATGCACAATGTTCAACACACATTTAAAAATTAGGAGACATGCAAAGAAGCAAGAAATTAGCCACTAATCAAGAGATATAACAGTCAATGGAAGCAGAACCAGACGTGATCCAAAGAGTAGATTAGAACACAAGGATTTCAAAATAACTATGAAGAATGTGTTAAAGAAAAAAGATGAAAAAACAGACAAATGAATAAAAAGATAGTGTATTGTAAGAGGGAATTAAGACCCATCCCCAAAAGGATAAAACAAAGAATATGAAACCTACCCATATCATTATCAAATTGCTGAAAACCAAAATAAAGAGAAAATCTTGTAAACAACCAGAGAAAAATAAGACATATTACCTCTAAAGCATGGTTTCTCAACCTTGGTGCTACTGACACTTTAATTGAAATAATTTTCTGTTGTGAGGGACTGTTCTGTGCATTGCAGGAATGTCAGTAGCATCCTGCAACCACCACCACCCCGTGAAAACATATCCAGACACTACCAAATGTCCCCCAGGCGAGAGGGGGTAAAAGAGAAGGCAAACTCACTCCCAGTTAAGAACCATTGCTCTAAGGAAGCAACAGGAAGAAGTGCCACTGACTTCTCAACAAGAAGTATAGAAGCAAGAAGATAACAGAATGATATCTTTAAAGTACAGAAAGAAAACAAAACTGCCAAGAATTCTATTCCCATTGAAAATATTCTTCCAAAATGAAAGCACAATACATTCTCAGACAAACAAAAGCTAAGGGAACTCCTCACCAGCAGACAAGTAATACTACAAGAAAAGTTCTTCAGATGAAGGAAAATGATCCTAGATGGAAGCAAAAAAATGACAACAAGAATAAACAGCTCCAGAAAAGGTAAATATGTGGGTAAATACAAGATTATTGACTGTTTTAAAACAATACTAACAATGTCCTGTGGGATTCATAACATATATGGAAGTAAAATACATCAAAACATAGCAAAAAAGGAGATTAAATAATGCAAAAATACTGTAAAGTTCTTGCATTGCTCATAACATGATAAAAGTATTAATTTATGGTACACTATAATATGTTAAGGGTGTATTTTGTAATTTCTTTGGTAATGACTTAAAAGAGTGACACTAACAAATATAATGAAAAAACTAACAAAAGAGATAAAAATACTCTTAATACCAAAAAAAGGGCAGGAAGGGAGGAGTGTTTTGTTTTAAAAAGAACAAATGGATAAAGAGAAAACAAACAGCAACAAGGTAAACTGTAATCACACTAAATGTAATGGATGTATACTCCAATTAAAAAACAAAGATTGTCAGACTGGATTAATAAATAAGATGCAACTATATACTGTTCAAAAGAAAACACTTTAAATATTAACACCTAGGAAGGTTGAAAATAAAAGAATAAGAAAAGATGTGCCATGTGCCGGCCCCATGGCTTGGTGGTTAAGTGCGCGCGCTCCGCTACTGGCGGCCCGGGGTCGGATCCCGGGCGCGCACCGACGCACCGCTTCTCCGGCCATGCTGAGGCCACGTCCCACATACTGCAACTAGAAGGATGTGCAACTATGACATACAACTATCTACTGGGGCTTTGGCAGAAAAAAAAAGGAGGAGGATTAGCAATAGATGTTAGCTCAGAGCTGGTCTTCCTCAGCAAAAAGAGGAGGATTAGCATGGATGTTAGCTCAGGGCTGATCTTCCTCACAAAAAAAAAAAAAAAAAAAAAAAAAAAGATGTGCCATGCAAACACTAAGCAAAAAAAAGCTGATATGGCAACATTAATAACAGACAAAATAGACTTTAAGGCAAAAAGTATTATGAGAGATAAAGAGGAACATCTCATTTTGACAAAATAGTCAACTTAATTAGAAGCCATAAAAAACATAAATTATATTCACTTAATATCATAGTTTCAAAACGTGTAAAAAAGCAAAAATTGACAGAACTAAAATAAGATAGTCAATTCACAATACTTGGTTTAACTAATAGCGCATATAAATCTAAACACACCTAACAAAACAGAAAAATCAGTCAAAATACAGAAGATCTGAACGAACTCAATTAATCAAATGGATGTAATTAACAAATAAAAACCATTACATCTGACAAATGCAGAATACACATTCTTTTCAAGTATACACGGCACATTTAGCAGCACAGACCATGTTCTAGGCCATAAAGTAAGTCAAATTTCCAAGGAATGAAATATTTCAATATATCTTCTTTGACCACTACGAATTCACATGAAACTCAATCACAGAAAAACAACTAGAAAATCTCCAAATGTTAAGAAATTAAGCACCATACTTCTAAATAACTCCATAGGTCAAATAACAATGGAAAATAGAAAATATTCTGAGCTGAATGATAGCATAGGGGTTTGGTAATAAAACAGTCCCTAGAGAGCAATTTATAGTTTAATAAAAAAATTGAAAATCAACCTTCTAAGCTTCCAACTTAAAAGGTTAGGAAATGAACAGCATATTACACCCAAGAAGGAAGAAAATAATAACAGATATTAGTAAAATAGAAAATAAGCATACAAGAGAAAATGAGCAAAGCCAAAAGTTGGTTCTTTGAAAAAATTAGTAAACCCCTACCAAGATTAAACAAGTAAAAAATGAGTGAAAATACAAATTACAAAAACAAAGAATTAAAAAGAGACATCATTACAAATCCTACAGAAATTAAAAGATAGTAAGAGGATATTATGAACACTTTACACCAATAAAATTGAATTTTAGACGAAATGGACAAATTTCCCTTGAAAACATCCACTCATCAAAACTAACAAAGGAACAAACAGAAAATCTGAATAGTAGTAGTATCTGTTAAAGAAACTGAACTGTAAACAAAAACCTTCCTACAAAGAAAACTCCAGGCCCAGATGGTTTTGCTGGTGAACTCTGCCAAATATTTAAGGAAGAAATAGTATCAATGCTACACAAACTCACCCAGAAAACAGGAAGAGAAGAATGGTTCCTAATTCATATTAAAGCCAGCATAACCTCAATAACAAAATCCAACAAGTATATTATAGGAAAAAAAAATTATAGTCTAATAATCTCTCATAAATACAGATATAAAAATCCTAAATGAAATATTAACAAATAAATCCTAGAGATAAATAATATAATGAATGCACCAGGACCAAGTGAGATTTATTCCAGGAATGCAAGGTTGGTTTGTTATTTGAAAAAATCAATGTAATTCACCACATTAGCAAAATAAAGGAGAAAAACTATATAATCATCTCAATAAAAGCAGAAAAAGCATTTAATAAAATTCAACACCCATTCATAATAAAAAGAGTCAGAAAACCAGGAATAGAAGTAAAATTTCTCAATCTGAAAGACATCTTCAACAAAACTATAGCTAACATTATAGTCACTAATGAAACTTTGAACATTTCCCCCTAGGAGTAAAAACAAGACAAGAATGTCTACTACCATCACTTCTCTTTAAATTGTACTGGAGGTCCTAGGTTTTGTGGTAAGGCAAAAAAAGTACAAAGGTAGGAAAGAAAGAAAGAAACCTTTTTATTTGCAGGTGACATGATTACGTTCATAGAAAATCCAAAAATCTATAAGCAACTAAAATTACTAAGTGAATTTCTGCAAGATCACTGGATATAATGTCAATAAACAAAAACCAATGTCATGCCTATATATCAGCAAACAGAAGATGAAATTTTAAAATAAATACCACTTGAAATCATTGAAAATATTAAATACTTGGGCATAAATTTAACAAAAATGTGCAAAACTTATGTCTTGAAAACTACAAAACATTGCTGAGAGACATTTTTTAAATGCCTAAATACATATAGAGATATTCTATGTGCTTGGACTAAAAGATTCAACAACGTTAAAATGCCGATTTTTCCCACATTGATTTACAGATTTAATCAATCCCAATCGAAATACAAGCCACTTTTGGGGGATGGAGATGATACATTTATTCTAAAATTTATATGGAAATCAAAGGCCCTAGAATGCCAGCAGTCTTAAAGGCAACCAAAGTTAAAGGACTAGCACTACTCATTCTAAGGATTTACAATATATCTACAGCATTAAAGCCGTCATATTAGCTTCAAGACAGACAGAGAATAACACAACATAACATGTCTAGTACTAGACCCACACATGTAGTCACTTGATTTACCACAAATGAGCCTTTGTAATTTAGTGAGTCTTTTTAATAAATGGTGCTAAAGCAACTGAATATCTGTCAAGAAAAAAATGAATCATGACCCTTATCTCTCATACAGAAAAAATAACTTCAATAGGTTCAGAGACATAAATGTAAAAGCTAAAACTATAACCATTCTAGAAGGAAACATATGAAAAAATCTTTATGACCTGAGGTAGGCAAAGATTTCTCAGGCAACATACAAAAAGCACTAATCATAAAAAAAAGAAAAGGAAAAAAAACAGAGAGATAAATTGGACTTCATTAAAATTAAAACATCTGTTCATCAAAAGACATCCTTAAGAAAATGAAAAGGCAAGCCACAGACAGAGAAAAAATACAATGCATATGCCTGACCAAAATACATAAAGAACTACAAATCAATAAGAAAAAGACAAATAATACAATTTTTTTTAATTGGGCAAACAACTAGAACAGACACTTCACCAAAGATAGAAGAAGAATCAATAAGCACATGAAAAGGTACATTAGTCATCAGGAAATGCAAATTAAAACCACAGTGAATTACTATTTCACACTCAATAGAATACTTAAAACTAAAAGGACTAAAAGCACCAAATATTAACCAGGACGTGGAGCAACTGAAACTCGCATACTGCTAGTGGGTGTGGTACAACCAAACTGGAAAACTGCTCATCAATTTCTTATAAAGCTTAATATACATCTACCCTACAACCCAGCAATTCCATTTCTAGATATTTACCCAAAAGAAATGAAAATGGATGCCTACACAAAGATTGCACAAAAATGTTCAGAGCAGCTTTTCTCATACTAGCTATCAACTGGAAATGATCCAAATTCATCAACAGATGAATGGATAAGCAAATTGTGTATAATCACACAACGGATACCGCTCTGCAACAAAAAAGAATGAATACTGATAGAAGCAACAACAGGAACAAATAACAAAGACAGTAGGTGAAGTGAAAGAAAAGAATAAATATATACTGTACGATTCCATTTATATGAAGTTTAAGAACAGTCTGCGATGACAGAAACCTAAACGGTGATTGGAAGGCATGAAAGTACAAATGGTATTTAAAATTATGAGACTGTTTATGGCAATTCATATAACTTAAAAGTGAGCTGGGTAGGGGCCAGCCCCGGTGGCCTAATGGTTAAGTTTGGCACGCTCCGCTTCCTCGGCCCAGGTTCAGTTCCCCGGTTCTGACCTACAGCACTCATCTATCAGCAGCCATGCTGTGGCAGCAGCTCACATACAAAATAGAGGAAAATTGGCACCAGATGTTAGCTCAGGGCGAATCTTCCTCAGCAAAGAGAGGAAGATTGGCAACAGATGTTAGCTCAGGGCAAATCTTCCTCAGCAAAAAATAAATAAATAAACAACCTGTGTAAAAACGTTAATTCCAAATTTGATACTTAGAGTTAATCTGAATTGGTAATTTTCCCCTTTAATTTCCATCACTCCTATGTATTATATTAAAAGTGTGTTGGTATTACAATGCCTAACAGCATTCATTACAGGCACTCAGATATTTTTTGGGTGAATTATGAACTTTTAGAGCTGGGAAAGACCCTCAGAGATAAACCAATATGCTCATTATGACAGATGGCTAAATAGAGTTCCAAAGTTTACTGATTTGCTCAAGGTCACCCAGTTAGTTAGGAAGTGCACTAGATTAGATCCCAGATACCCAGACACTTGGTCTAATAAATTTCCCTCCCCATGTTTTCTTGTTCTGAATAAGTAACTGTGACTCAATAAAGTAGAGGAAAATCTTGCCCATTTGTTAACTATACAATAACCTTACCTCTTCAGAATGCAGCTAAGAATTAAGAGTCAAAATAGGTCTTTGGGTAGACGTGAGCAGTCATAAAATCCATGTAATCAAGTTCACGGATTTCAGTAACTAGCCAAGTCCCTGCAAATGCTTGTTCTCATCTGACACATGTAAATAGCATTCTAGGACCATTAGGTTAAACAGGCAGAGGCCCACCCAAGCACAAATTCTTATTAGCACCTTAGACCATCAACAGAGAATAGGGCAACACAATACAGTCATGTGTCACTTAAGAACAAGGATATGTTCTGAGAAACGTGTCATCAGGCGATTTTGTCATTGTGCGAACATCACAGACTGTACTTACACAAATTTAAACAGTAAAGCCTACTACACACCTAGGCCACGTGGTACTAATCTTACGGGACCACCTCATATATGCGGTTCATCCTTGACCAAAACATCCTTATGGGGCACCTGACTGTATAAATATAGGTAAAATATAAATGATAATAATAATTATAGGAATCTTTTTTAGGTTTTTTTGTTCCAGATACTATGCTGGTTATCTTTTAGTATAACTCTTCATTTCTAATCCTTACAACAATCCCTTAAAGTATGAACAATATTATTCCCATTTTTCACATGTGAAACAGAGGCCAAAGAGGTTTAATATCTTGATCACAATCACA
This sequence comes from Ceratotherium simum simum, assembly GCF_057802395.1. Classification (NCBI taxonomy): domain Eukaryota; kingdom Metazoa; phylum Chordata; class Mammalia; order Perissodactyla; family Rhinocerotidae; genus Ceratotherium; species Ceratotherium simum. Next base: position 81,772,553 of record NC_141904.1, read on the forward strand.
TCAGAACTAGCAGGGCCAGGACTGGAACCTAGTTCTGCCTGAATCCAAAGCCAGTATGCTTTCAACTACACCACAGGAAAAAGTGAAATTATATTCTACATACTCCTATGAGATGCTAAGGGAATTACGTGTTACAATTATCATCTAAAATGTTTAAATTCTTGACCTTGGAATAAGTACTTGGGGAAAAATTCATAACTTGATGGTGGATAAACCAAAGCAGTAAATGACGTCTTACACTCTCAATTCATGAAAATAATGATATAGCTGTAAATCGGCTGCTATGCAAAAATATAGAAACAATATTTTCTTACGTCAAGAATGACGTTCACCTTACACAAAAATATTCTAAGTATATTTTGTTCAACCTAATTCCTTAAACAGTTTTATTTATTTATTTTTTGTGTGTGTGAGGAAGATCAGCCCTGAGCTAACATCCATGCTAATCCTCCTCTTTTTGCTGAGGAAGACCAGCTCTGAGCTAACATCTATTGCCAATCCTCCTCCTTTTTTTCTTTTTTTCCCCAAAGCCCCAGTAGATAGTTGTATGTCATAGTTGCACATCCCTCTAGTTGCTGTATGTGGGACGCGGCCTCAGCATGGCCGGAGAAGCGGTGCGTCAGGGCGCACCCGGGATCCGAACCCAGGCCGCCAGTAGCAGAGCGTGCGCACTTAACCGCTAAGCCACGGGGCCAGCCCTCAACATAATTTCTTAAGAACATCATTTTAAATAAAATTGAGTCAAGAAGAAAAACACTTGTTCTTTGAAAATAAAAGGCAAAAGTTAGAAGAAAATGTAAGATCTGAATGTCAGCCTTGTGTCTGAAAACCTCAGGAATAATTTCCAATACCATCTTATTATTCAGCTTTTAAGAATATTAAATTTTTAAAAATCATATGTCATAAAACGGCAATGACAGATGAGAAAAATGAAAAAAAAATGAAATTGACAACACATCTTACATTTTTGTCGTAAAATTAAACTTCCTCCCTCATCAATCTTAAACCAGATTTCACAAAAGTAATGAAACTGATTAGCTTGAATTTTATCCCCACTAATTTTGCAAATGAAGTACCACAGCACTTTAGATAGGACCAATCCAAGAAATGTTCACCGTAAGGGAATTCCAAGAAGAACGGCAATTCCAAGAAGGCAAAAAGGGGGAGAAACAAATGATAAAAATCTATCCCAAATCTACAAAGAATGCTTCCCACTCCACTACACCCACTATAACGAATAATTAAAGAGCCTATTCCTCTTGGGGGGTGGTGGGGGAGCTCAATCATTCCAAGGCCTCTCTCTCTTTTTTTTTGTGAGAAAGATCAGCCCTGTGCTAACATCTGCCAATCCTCCTCTTTTTTTGCTGAGGAAGACTGGCCCTGGACTAACATCCATGCCCACCTTCCTCCACTTTATATGGGACGCCGCCACAGCATGGCTTGACAAGTGGCGCGTTGCTGTACGCCTGGAATCCGAACCGGGGAACCCCAGGCCGCCGCAGCAGAGCGTGCACACTTAACCACTTGCGCCACCAGGCCGGCCCCCAACGCCTCTCTTTAAGTTACAAAAAGTTCTCTGCACCCAAAGATACTGATCACTTCTCTTCAACAAACAGATGCTATTCTTTGTAACGCTCCCTTTTTCCTAGCAGAGAAGTTGTTATAGTTTCAGTACCAGCTGAAGTAAACAAGCAAGCCCTGAGATACAATTTTACCGTCTCAGAGAAAATCCAACAGCCAATAAATTCCTTTCTAAAAACATGGCCCCAGGGGCCGGCCCAGTGGAGTAAGCGGTTAAGTGCGTGCACTCCAATGCGGAGGCCCGGGGTTTGCTGGTTCGGATCCCAGGTGCGCACCAACGCACCGCTTGTCAAGCCATGCTGTGGCGGCGTCCCATATAAAGTAGAGGAAGATGGGCATGGATGTTAGCCCAGGGCCAGTCTTCCTCAGCAAACAAAGAGAAGGATTGGCAGATGTTAGCTCAGGGCCTATCTTCCTCGCAAAAGAAAAATAAAAAAAATAAAAATAAAAACATGGCTCCATCCTTTCTCATAGACTTCAAAATCTAACTGGTGAAGGACATGAAACCAAGAAAAGAAATATCTTTAATTATGAGAATCAGAGAATCTCAGAGTTTCTTAATCTAGGAAAGTATACTACGTTTTTATGACCCTGCTTAGGGAAATAACTACCCAGCTAATTTCTATTATTTCATATTAGGTGGGTTCAGAGTACTAAACTTGGTCATTTTTAGGATATAAACCAATGAATAAATGTGCAATTCTATTGGCAGAAAATGCTTTACATTTTTAGAAGCAATATAAGAATATACCTCTAAGAATGTCCCAACAAGCCTAGAAGTCACACACTCAAATACGTGGGCACCTAACGCTTAACTAAACATAGTATGTTCCTAATAAAAATTCCTGCTTGACTTGCATGATTAAAAACAATTCAAGATATCGTTTGGTAAAACATACCCTTTCATATCCCTTTGGGGGAACAAACTCACTTTCACCATCATGCATTTGACTGTTAAGAAGGAAAGCTATATTTCTGAGCTTTATAAAGTACCAATTACGTATTTCACATGGCACATCATTTTACACGTGTGGAATATATCAGATTAAGAATTAATGGATTAATATATAACAGACAGAAACAATTATAGATACGTGTGTATACATGGGTTAGCACACACGGATGTATACATGCATATGTTACCCAGCTCTGTCCACTGAGAGGGCCTAGAAGCAACAACACCCCAGTAACAATGAGCATACCCAGCTCCAGATTCTGATTTCTTTTTTTTTTTTTTTTTTTTTGGTGAGGAAGATCAGCCCTGAGCTAACATTCATGCCAATCCTCCTCTTTTTGCTAAGACCAGCCCTGAGCTAACATCTATTGCCAATCCTCCTCCTTTTTTTTCCCCAAAGCCCCAGTAAATAGTTATATGCCATAGTTGCACATCCTTCTAGTTGCTGTACGTGGGACGCGGCCTCAGCATGGCCGGAGAAGCAGTGTGTCGGTGCACGCCCAGGATCCGAACCTGGGCTGCCAGTAGCGGAGCGCAGGCACTTAACCGCTAAGCCACCGGGCCGGCCCCAGAGATTCTGATTTCTAAATACCATTCTCCAACAAAAGGAACTAGGGCTCCTTGGAAAAATGGTTGATTCTAGGGCTGGGACAGGAAAACTAAAAGATGAAGCTGGAGTACCTCTATAGGACCTAAAAGTAAGAAAGTGCTCAAGTCTACATTTTAACTCTTGTTTTTCATAACAGGAGAATATCTGTTCAGCAAAGGAAAAAAATCCTATTATCACTAGACTGTCCATGTGTGATTAATGACTGTTGCCACTTCCCTTTTTTACCCCAAAATATGCAACCTTGCAATTCACCAATCTCCAAAAGTGCACAAAGTAAAGAGGGGACACATATAAAAGACAAAAATAGTTAGGGGTTAGTCACAAAAATAAATCATACCGTGCAAAATTCAAGCTTTTTACCAGTTCATCTAATACACGGTTATTTTTCAGGTCCGGCTCTGTGACTGTCTAGAAAAGAAAAACAACAGATGGAAAAAGGTCAGAAACAGTAATTAACTTGTCATAATCTTATTTTGAAAATGTGTGACCCATCCTCCTGAGACTCCTCATCCCACTAAGTCTTCCAGGAAAGCCTCCAAATAAAGTTCATTTATCTCATACTAATATGGAATTTTAAAACAACAGTGAATCAGTATCTGCTGACTGGAAGTCTCATAAAAACTTTCCAAAGCACCTGGTAAAATCATATATACTCTGTACCGACTAAGATAAAACCTAATATGAGCAAGAATCCTTCTTGAAAATGCCAGCACTAGGCTTTCTCAAAAATTTCTCCTGAAAAGCAGGCAAGAGATTGTTACGGAACCAAGTGGGCTCGCCTCCTGGTGAGTTAAATAAGACTCTACGCCAGTGGAAGTTGTCTCACAAAGTTAAGTGTATTAGCAGCAAATAGGAGGCCATGAGGAATCATTTCCAAAGGCATGGTGTCCCCCAAGAAAGGGAAGCAGGAACTTTTATTTTGGTTGGGGAATGAATACTCAAAAGGGAGAGGCAGGTATTTGCTTGGCACAGGCTCAGTTGGAGAATGTGCTTCCAAATAATGAGGCCTAAGCTCCTCCTAGAGAGATCTTCGCATTAAAAATAAGGCAAAGGTCATGGGCCATAGCTCTTGTGATGAGGCTTGGTCAGTTTCAGGATGGCTGGTGGTTACATCTCTTTAACATACAAAAGGAAAAGAAACAACTTGGAAAAACAGTTCATTGCTTCCAAACCCACCTTTGGAGCCCAGTTGGTGACAAGATGTTTGTTCTTTTATGTGATAATATTAGGAGAGACATAAGGTGTTCAAAGAGTTTAAAAACAAGACTGGTGTTCAGGAATACAAGAGGAAAATGATAAATCTAGTACTTACTCAGCAGGAAGGGTACACAGTTTATCACCATGATGATACCATCCTGACAAAGGCAGTGTACCATGAGTCATAAAGAGCTTAGACTCGAGAAACAAACTGGATCATTTCTTACGAAGCATTCTTACATAATAGTTCAGAGAAGTTCAATGACATCCAGACACCACCTACCTACCAGAGGTGCCAAACTAGAACCTAAACCCTTTAGTCCCAGTGTCCTTTCTATTAGACCTTACTGTCTCTTTTTCTTCTTTCTTTATTCCTACTTATGTTTTCTTTGCCTTTTTACCTTCTTTTTCACCTATTTCAACTACTTGAAATGCTTCAGAAACCATAACAGCAAATTTCCCAATGTTTTCCCATAAGGCCTTGTCACTGACTAGGCACCTCAAGAAACTCAAAGGTGGGTTTGGAAGCAAGTCACTGTTTTTCCACCTTGTTTCTTTTCCTTTTCTATGTTAACCAGATGGAACCACCAACCATCCTGAAACTGACCAAGCAAGAAACTCAAGGGAGATGGAACCACCAGCCATCCTGAAACTGACCAAGCCTCACCACAAGAGCTATGGCCCATGACCTCTGCCTTATTTTTAATGCAAAGATCTCTCCAGGAGGAGCTTAGGCCTCATTATTTGGAAGCATGTTCTCCAACTGAGTCTGTGCAAACAAATACCTGCCTCTCCCTTTTGAGTATTCACTCCCTAACCAAAATAAAAAGTTCCTGCTTCCCTTTGTGGGGGTCACCACGCCTTTGGAAATGATTCTTCATGGCCTCCTATTTGCTGCTAATACACTTAACTTTGTGAGACAACTTCCACTGGTGTAGAGTCTTATTTAACTCACCAGCAGGCAAGCCCACTTGCTTCAGTAACAGCCTGGTTTGGGAAGGGGGAAAGGGACCAGTTAGGCTGGGTTCAGCCCAACGGCCATGAATCTTTGCCTTCTGCACAAATACTTACACCAGTCATTTGCAAATGAATAATCCTACTATCCGATTTTCTACCCAACTTGAGAAATTTTAAAAAATTAGGAGCCATAAAAACACAGGTCATAAGATTTAGAATGCTACATCCTGATCTTAAAATTAGTTTTTACTTCCTAATAAAATACATTTAGGTTATCAGAAATCTGAATAAAAAATTGAACAAAGCCCAATTCTCCATATATGTATTTAAGAGGTCCTTTCTGAAAATGTCTTTTACATAGCTTAATTCAATAATTACACATCTTCCCTTGCGCTTTTATGTATACATAAAGCAGAAATATTTACACCAATCAGTAAGTTTAAAAAAAAAAAAAAAGGAAAGAAAAACTCACCACACAACAAGTTGGACACTGTGTTTTACAGGACAGAAATTTTCTTATACAGAGAGAACAGTCTGCAAAAACATAGATGCAATATAATAAATTAGTTAAGCTATATTAATAACACAGGAACCTGACTTCTAACAAAACTGACAATTCCAAAAATATTTACATCATCTAAGGTATAGCATTATGATCTCAAAATTCTAGTACCTCTACTCTACCTATGCAAATTTGCAAATGTGCTTAAATCGGCCTTTTTAGGAGAAGGAAACATATCAAATAATAATAACCATGAGTCTCTAGGATATCACAACACCATAAGCAACATGCATCACTCAGTATCCTCCATCTGTAAAATGTAGGAAACCTACAAGGAAAACCTAGGATGGATATTGTATAAACATGTCATATATCTCCACTGCCTAACACTCTAAAATATAGATTTTGAAGTAAGATATTTATACACGTTAAGAAATAATATAGATGATGTAATCTATGCAGAAATAGAAGTATGATGATGTACACCTGAAATTTTTACAATGTTATAAACCAATGTTACTGCAATAAACAAAAAATTAAAAAAAAAATTAACAGCAGTTCAAAAAATAATAATAATAATAATAATAAAAAAAAGAAATAATATATACCCAAGGTATCAAATTAGGGATTTCTACCTCCTAACTCTGTAAATGACATCCATTATCCCATATTTAACAAGTCCTTTCATGGCAAGCGCTAAGAAAAGAACAATATATAAGGGAAAGTTCTTGACTTCAAGGTGCTAACAAAGTAGTGCGGCAATTATAGTACAATTCAGTGTAATAAGTTGCAAGGATTCAAGTAGGAAATCAGCATTAACTACATTCTTCACATCTCAGGCAGTGTAAAATGATCTCCCAAAGAAAAAAACAGATGTGACCAAGAGAATGGTACCTTACTGGTAGCTAATGTGCCATTAGCCCAAATTCAGCTTAGTGAAGGGACCTCATTAGAAAGGACTCAGTTCAGTTAAGGGGGAGAAGACAGTGTGACTTCAGGTACAGATATCCAGGAAATGAGTAAGTCATGTCAGCCTCAACAAGAGCATCCAGGAGGAAAAATGAAACAACATTATAAAAAGGATAAAACAGGCAACCGGTTAAGCAAAGATGAATAAAGGGAGACTTCTGGTTTCCAATTTGGCATGTAAGGAGCTTGGAAGTTGTTATTCTATCTAACAACAAGTCAAAAGCTGAACAGACTGAAAAATCAACAACTCCTTTTAGATCCATCAGAGAAATGAGGTCACAGGGCAAACTGCTGCCCCAAAAACTGAAGAGACAGACAGGATACAAAGAATCACAATTTACCAGAGCAAGAACTCATGAGTAGAAACTTCCATAGGAACCGGAGAAGGAACCTCTGCTGGAATCACTGCTGGGGTAGGAAAACTGAACTGTAACTGATGAATTGCTGGCAGGGCTCAGTGTGAGTAAGTCTGAGAGTCAAAACTCCAGGGAGACTCAGACACCAGGGGGCCTCACACTTATGTGAGTTTTTGCTCCAAGAGTTCTACCAGGTTCTCAAAGTGCCTATCAGAGAAAAATCTCCTAGACCTACTACAGCAGGAGGGGAAAGTAACCATTTGAAATTCACCAGAGCACTCTGTTCTTAATAAGGCCTGCCCTCAAGAGCAACTATTTCAGGGGCCCGCCACATGGCAAAGCAGTTAAGTGCTCACACTCTGCTGCTGGTGACCTGGGGTTCGGATCCCGAGCACGCACCAATGCACTGCTTATCAGGCCATGCTGGGCCAGTCTTCCTCAGCAAAAAGAGGAGGATTGGCGTGGATGTTAGCTCAGGGCTGATCTTACACACACACACACACACACACACACACCCCCCCGAGAGAAACTTATTTTACCAGAGCCAATTCTAACAGGGTTTTATCAGAGCCCAGCTGACCTGGGGGCAGGGAAATAACCAACTTCAGCTACCTCTAGCCATCCTGTCCCACCTAAGGTGGGGGGACTTTTGGGGGAGGCCACAAAGGGACAGAACAAACGAACAATGACTGAGAAGCACTTATGAAGTTCACAGTCCAGGGCACAGGCTCACCAGAAGACCTAGACATGATGGTAGGACTACAGAATGCTTCCCCTCCCCCACACCTCACCACCACATCACTAAAGGGCTGTTTAGTGCAGTGCCTTTACCCAGTACATCATGTCTCACTGTTTGGAAAAAATTATAAGGAGTACCAAAAGGCAAAAAACACAGTTTGAAGGAACTGCAAGCATCAGAACTAGTCAGTTTTGGCAAGAATGTTGGAATTATCAGACCAGGAATTTCAAACAACTATGATTAAAGACTTTAATGGACAAAGTAGACACATGCAAGGACAGATGGTAATGTAAGCAGAGAGATGGAAATCCTAAGAAACACTCAAAAAGAAATGCTAGAGATCAAAAACCTGTAACAGAAATGAAGAATGCCTTTGATGGGCTCATTAATAGATTGGACACAGCTGACGAAAAATCTCAGTGCTTGAACATATCTCAATAGAAACTTCCAAAACTGACGAGCAAAAAAAGAAAAAACACCAAAAAAAAAAACCAAACAGAATATCCAAGCACTGTGTGGCAGCTATAGAAGGTGTAACATATGCATAGTGGCAATCCCAAAAGGAGAAGAAAGAAGTAGAAGAATATTTGAAGCAATAATAACTGAGAATTTTCCCCAAATTAATGTCAGACACCAAATCACAGATCCAGGAATCCCAGAGAACACCAAGCAGGAAAATGAAAAAAACCCTACAATTGGTATATCATATTCAAACTGCAGAAAATCAAAGACAAAAAAATCTTGAAAGAAGCCAGAGGGAAAAAAACACCTTACAAGGAACCAGCCCCATGGCCTACTGGTTAAGTTCAGCACGCTCTGCTTTGGCGGCCCGGGTTCATGGGTTCCGATCCTGGGTGCTGACCTACACACCGCTTATCAAACCATGCTGTGGCAGGTGTCCCACAAAAAAGCTCAGGGCCAATCTTCCTAAAAGAGGGGGATTGGCAGCAGATGTTAGCTCAGGACTAATCTTCCTCACAAAAAATAAATAAATAAAAAATAATTTTGAAGTGTCTGGCTAAACGCAGAAAATCTAGTACCAAGTCTGAAAAAAACAGGAGGTTCTGGAAAGCTGAGAAGGCTGGCCTCTGCCTCCACTTCTAGTGTTAAGTGACCAGTTAGCTGATAAGAGAATACCCCTCCAACTAAAGACCAGCACTCCAGCACTTGCAGAAGTACAGTTCTGCATAATTTTATGTCCCTTCTACGTGTATGGCTGTCTTCTCCCCTGTCTTATTTCACAGTGCTGCCTCATAAGAACATAAAAGAAGAGAAACACATTATTTCCCAAAAAGAATCTTATATTACCTCTTAATTCAGCAAAAGTCAGTAAATGGAATATTTCATATTTCACTTTCTTTAAAAAAAATGAAATTGCTTTTTATTCACACACAAGCCTCAATTCATTTTGTGAGTCAAAATCCACAAAAGGAAAAGAAAAATGATTGCTGGTCCATCTTTAAAATAGTGGTAATTAAACAGTGTCTTCCAGCCAATGATTTCATCTAGGAGTAAATATTTTCAGCATCTTCCATTATCAAGTCAGAAAAACTGTGTAAGTGCAAGGAAAATTGACACTTCAGCAAATCAATCTATTAGTGAGAACATTTCTCACTTAATGGTGTTTTCTGGATTGGATTCCCTCTCTCCCAAAAAAGTACTCTTTAACAGCAAGAATGTGTATCAATTTAAAATACCTGCATTCTGCCAATGCACCCCACTCAAACCTTAATAACAAAGAACTGCAAATGTAGTGTTCATTACTCATATCCAAAAAACTAAACAGAGCAAAACAGAATAAAGTGATTTAAAATGATAAATCCTGCAATGTTTAAGGAGCAACAATAGTGGCTAGGATTCTGGGTCATCAATTCTAGTCAATCCAGGACAACAGCAGAACATGATAGCTAGATCTGGCTCCTACTAAGCTGTAGGGGCTTTTGTGTCATTAAAACAATACTACTGACCCAGAGCAACTTTTAATCTTGAGGGAGCCTGTAACAACTGATGTTTAGTAGAAAAGGCCTACCAAATCATGAGAGGTACAATATGAAAAATAAGTGCTTATAAAATAAATTATCATTATTGAAAGTACCTTCCACTGACTTCCTCTTAGATGAAAAATGATATCAGTGACAATTGTAAGTGACAAAGAAGCCAAAAAAAAAAAAAAAGAATGGAAGGAAAGGCTAATATTTCAGCTAAGTAGAGTTTGGTGAATTAATAACAACTAAAGTCTTTCTTTCCTAAAATGACATAATTAAAATATATAGAAGGGACTTCCATCTCTATCCATGAGAAAGTAAGAGTCCAGAATTACTCTCCTTCCATAAACAACTAAAACGCTGGGGGAAAATATGAAACAATTATTTTCAGACTTTGGACAATGACAGAAATGAGAGGAATTCTACCACAGCCCAAGCTTTCTGCCTGGAGGCAATTTCTTGACCACAGTGCAAGGAGGAGAGCCAAACAGTCAATCAGTCTCGCTAGCTGAAGAAACAAAGATCAGAGTTCAGGGCAATGCAGGTAGCTAGAACTTGTAGGGCAGAATCCCAGAAAGAAAGAGGCGACATACAGGATGACCTCCAGAAATATGAATATGGATCCATCCAATATGAATATCGATTCTATGACTGAATGCAAATCTGCACATGCCCAGGGTGAAAATCCATGAGGCCAGAAAAAGGACAACTTCCAGGGAAAGAACAACTGAAAAGATCACACACGGCCAGGAGTTCTTAAAATGTCTACCAGCCAGTTTGCAGGGACCTTACTGAATGCGTGGGCATTTGGTAGACACTTTAGAACATTATACCTTAGTATGAGAGTGAATTAGCCATAGAGAGAGGGTAACGTGAACAAGATGGCGGAATAGGAGGCAAGACCTCCTTTCCCCATGGAGACATCCATTCCACAACAAAACATGAACCAATTGTGAGAAATCCAAGTACCAGTTAAGTACCTGCACATCCAGCGAGCACAAAACCAGCCACACTGAAGCCAGTAGGAAATTCGTGGCACTCACTTGCCAGAGCCCCTCCGCCTGGCTCAGCACCACATGAGTAGAAACTTCCAACTCCTAGCTTTTCCCTGGGGAGGGAAAGAAAAGACTGAAACATACATGAAATGTTCAGACATTTTGGGGGGCTGCCTGAGGGACTGGTTTCTGTCTTGCCTGAATCTAAGCACCAACAAGAAAGGGCACCAGGTTGGGAGTCACTGAGAGCGAAGGTGAGGATTTGGACTACCACACACTCATTCACCATTCTCCTCCCCTGGGAGTGAGCAGGAGAAACTCCCATCTCTCAGCTTCTCTCTGGGAAAAAACATGCATCCAATGTTCCAGCTTTTTCGGGGGGTGCCAGAGGGACTGGTCTCTCTTTCACCCAACTCAGAGTGCTGACAGGACCCCTCACACTCTAGATGCCAAGAGACTGCTGAGAACAAGAAACAGCTGGGCAGCTTGCTGCTGCTCCAGAGGACCCACAATAGAGCAGAAAGAGGCAGATAGAGCTCACTGGCTTCGCCTTTGGGGGAGAAAGCGAAGAGGGAAGCATGTATTCAATATTTCAACTTTTCAAGAGGCTGCCTGAGGAACTGGCTTCTATCTTGCCTGACTTGGAGTGCTGATGCCTGGCATACTCTAGATGCCTTGGGGCCACTAGGAACAAAAGAGAAATGGGCAGCTTACTGCAGTTCCAGAAGCCCTGCAGTACCACAGACACAAGAGAAAGCAAGAGATTACAAACTAATGAAAAAGAAACTGGCAAAATGTCTCTCTGGAAATTTACAATCAAAAGTCCAGTCAAGACACATACACAGAAAAGATTTAAGAGTCCCCCAGAATCTCTAGTTGGGCTGATTGGTGAATCTGTGGTGCAGGAGCATCTGGTTTTCCCTTTATGAAGCCAGTCTTATAGTAAAGCCTGTGAGAGGTGGCTGTTTTTTCAAATGCATGGATCCCAACACAGAGTAACAAGAAACATGAAGAAACTGGGAAATATGGCCAAAGCAAAGGAACAAAATACATCTCCAGAAATCGATCCTAAAAAAACAGATATATGAATTACCTGGCAAAAAACTCAAAACGACTGTCATAAAGATGATTAACAAGCTAAGGAGAATGATAGATGAACAAAATGAGAATATCAACAAAGAGACAGATGAGTTCAGCATCAGACTTGGTCAAGCAGAAGAAAGAATCAATGAACTTGAAGACAAGTTACTTGAAATTATTCAGTCAGAGAAGCAAAAAGAAAAAAGAATGAAAAAAAGCCTAAGTGACTAATAGGATACCATCAAAGGAACCAATATTCACATTATGGGAATCCCAAAAAGAGAAGAGAGAGAGAAAGAGGCAGAAAGCTTATTTGAAGAGATAATGGCTGAAAACTTCCCATATCTGGGGAAAGAAATGGACATCCAGATTCAAGAAGCCCAAGAGACCCCAAAAATGATGAACCCAAATACGACCTCACAAACACATAAAATCAAATTGTCAAGTCAAAGACAAAGAATTTTCAAAGCAGCAGCAGAACAGTGACTCATCACGTCCAAGAGAGCCCACATTAGACTATCAGTGGACTTCTCAGCCAAATCTCTCAGGCCAGAGAAAACAGGATGATATATATTCAAAGTGCTGAAAGTTTAAAAAAAAAAAAGAAACTGCCAACCAAAAATCTTACAACTGCTAAAACCGTCCTTCAAAAATGAAAGAGAAATAAAGACATAGCCCAGGTAAACAAAAGCTTAGGGAGTTCTTCACCATTAGACCTGACTTACGTGAAATGCTAAAGGGAGTCCTTCAAGTAGAAATGAAAAGACAGTAGATAGCGACACAAAAGTATATGAAAGTATAAAGCCCACTGTAAAGGCAAATATGGAGACAACTACAGAACACTGTAACTACTGTAATGGTGGTGTGTAACTCACTTTTAACTCTGGTATAAAATTTAAAAGAAAAAAGTACAAAAATAACTATAAAAATATGTTAATGGATACACAATATAAAAAGATGTAATTTGTGACATCAATAACAAAGTGTGGGGGAGGAGAAGTAAAAGAGTAGAGTTTTTGTTTGCAATTGAAAGTTAAGTTATCAGCTTAAAATACATTGCTGTAAATATAGGATGTTTTATGTAAGCCCCATGGTAACCACAAAGAAAATAACTATGGAAAATACACAAAAGAAAATGAGACAGGAATCAAAGCATGTCATTTATGAAATAACAATGATACACAAAGGAAGACATCAAGAGAAGAAAAGAAGAACAAAACAGCTGTAAGACATACAGAAAACAATTAACAAAATGGCAATAGAAAATCCTTCCCTATCAGTAATTAATTCAAAGTAAATGGATTAAGCTCCCAATTAAAAACATAAATTGGCTAAATGGATGAAAAGAACAAGATCTAACTATATGCTTTCTACAAAAGACTCATTTTAGATTTAAGGACACACAGAGGCTGCAAGTTAAAGGATGGAACAAGATATTCCATGCAAACAGTTACCAGAAGAGAGCAGGTTGGCCACACTTATATCACACAGAATGACTTTAAGTCAAAAACTGTCATAAGAGAAAAAGAAGTATATTATGTAATGATAAAAGGGTCAGTTCGCCAGGAAGATATAACAATTGTAAGTATAATACACCCAACATCAGAACACCCAAATACATGAAGCAAACATCAACAGAACTGAAGAGAGAAACAGACAGTAACACAATAACAGTAGGAGATTTCAACTCCTCACTTCCAATAATAGATAGAACAACCAGATAGAAGATCAATAAGGAAACAGAGAACTTGAACAATACTGTAGTTCAAATGGATCTAAAAGACATATACTGAACATCCAAACAAGGGCAGATGCTTTTTTTTTTTTCAAATACACACAGAACATTATCCAGGAAAGATCACAGTAGGTCACAAAACAAGTCTTAACAAATTTAAGAAGATTAAAGTCATACCAAGTATCTTTGCTGACCACAATGGAATGAAACTAGAAACCAAAAGCAAAGGAAAACTGGAAAATTCACAAATATGTGGAAATTAACATACTCCTGATCAGCCAATGGATCAAAGAAGAAATCAAAAGGGAAATGAGCAAATATATTGAGAGAAAAGAAAATGAAAACACAACATACCAAAACTTACGAATGCAGCAAAAGTACTACTAACAGAGAAGTTTATAGCAGTAAATGCCTACATTAAAAAAGAAGAAAGATTTCAAATAAAGAACCTAACTTTATACCTCAACGAACTAGAAAAAGAACAAACTAAGCCCAAAGTTAGGAGAAGGAAGGAGATAAAGATTTAAGCAGAAACAAACAAAGAACAGAAAAAAAAATCAATAAAATTAAGAGTTGGTTTTTGAAAAGATCAACAAAATTGACAAACCCATAGCTAAACTAAGAAAAAAGGAGAGAAGACTCAAATAAAATCAGAAATGAAAGAGGAGACATAAACTGATGGCACAAAAATAAAAAGGATTATAAAAGACTACTGTGAACAATTATATGCCAACAAATTTGATAACTCAGAATAAATTAACAAATTCCTAGAAACATAGAACCCACATTGAATTATGAAGAAATAGAAAATCTGAACAGACCTGTAACTGTTGAGTACACTAAATCAGTCATCAAAAACCTTCCAACAAAGAGAAGCCTAGGACCAAAAGGCTTCACCAGAGAATTCTACCACACATTAAAGGAAGAATTAACGCCAATCCTCCTCAAACTCTTCATAAAAACTAAAGAGGAGGAAACACTTCCAAATTCATTTCATGAGGCCAGCATTATTCTGACACCAAAGCCAGACAAGGATAATACAAGAAAACTACAGACCAATATCCCTGATGAATATAGATGCAAAAATCCTCAACCAGGGGCCAGCGTGGTGGCGTAGCTGTTAAGTTTTCACCCTCTGCTTCAGCGGCCCAGAGTTCGCAGCTTCGAATCCCAGGTGTGGACCAAGGCACCACTCATCAAGCCATGCTGTGGTGGCATCCCACATACAAAAATGGAGGAAGATGGGCATGGATGTTAGCTCAGAGCCAATCTTCCTCAGCAAAAAAAAAAAAAAAAAAAAAATCCTCAACCAATACTAGCAAACCAAATTCAACTACACATTAAAAGGATCATCACAATAATCAAGTGGGATTTATCCCTGGGATGTAAGCATGGGTCAATATAATGCACATCACTCGATGTGGTACACCACATTAACAGAACAAGAATAACAATCACATCATCTTAATAAATGCAGAAAAAGCATTTGACAAAATTCAACACCCCTTCATGATAAAAACACTCAACAAAATAAGAAAAGAAGGAAATTACCTCAACATAATAAAAGCCATATAGGAAAAGTCCACAACTAACATCATAAGGAATGGTGAAAAACTGAAAACTTTTCCATTAAGATCAGGAGCAAGGAGAGGATGCCCACTCTCGCCACTTCTATTCAACAGACTACTGGAAGTCCCAGCTAGAGCAATTAAACGTGAAAAAGAACTAAAAAACATCCAAAGCAGAAAGGAAGAAGTAAAATTATCTCTGTTCACAGATGACATGATCTTTTTTTTTTTTTTAGTCAGTTTTATAACTTTATTTGACAATCAGCAGTTAGTTCTCATCCACATTGACTGTCTGTAGATTTTTGAAAGTGGTGACAGGTACATATGTAACCAACGTATAGAGCTTGTTTGGTGCATCTTCATCCTCATTACGTTTTCTGGACAACCGCACATGGATACAGTATGGGACATTCCTTATTCCTTTGGCCCAGACAGCTTTGTTGAGCCTGGTGTCAATTCGCACATCTGGAGTTCCCATCTCCTTCATGGCAAACTTCCGGATCTCTTTGAGTGCCTGAGGGGCATGCTTCTTGAAGCCTGCTCCATGGATGCGCTTGTGGATGTTGATGGTGTATTCTCTGGTCACCACCTCGTTGATGGCAGAACAGCCCTTCTTCTTCTCGCCACCCTTCTTTGCGGGAGCCATTCTGCCGGGCCCAGGTTGAAAAGGAAGAGCGCGGGGTATTGTGGGAGAGGGAAAGCAGGGTCGCAAGTACCACTTCCGGGTCGCCTGACATGATCTTATATGTAAAAAAAACTAAAGATTCCACAAAAAAATTGTTAGAACTAATAAAGGAACTCAGCAATTAAACATCTTCAGAAAATAAATGTATTCAGCTGGATACTAAAACAACAATAAAAAATCAGTCGCACTTCTATAAACTCACAATGAACAATCCAGAAAAAATGTTAAGGAAATAATCTCATTTACAACAGCATCAAAAGGAATAAAATACTTAGGAATAAACTCAACCGAGGAGGCAAAGATGAGTACACTGAAAACTATAACACACTGCTGAAAAAAATGAAATGAGACACTAATAAATGAAAGACATTCTACGTTCATCTACCAGATGACTTAATAGCGTTAAAATATCCATACTACCCAAAGCAATCTATAGATTCAATGCAATCCCTATCAAAATCCCAATGGCATTTTTGCAGAAATAGAAAAATCAATCCTAAAATTCATATGGAACCACAAAGGACCTTGGATAGCCAAAACAATCTGAAAGGCAAACAAAGCTGGAGACCTCACATTTCCAGACTTTAAAGCATATTACAAAGGTACAGTAATCAAAAAAGTATGCTATGGGCATAAAGACAGAAATACAAACCAATAGAACAGTAGAGAGAACAGAGAAATAAACCCACACATATAAAGTCAAATGATCTTTGACAAGGATGCCAAGAGTACACACTGGTGAAAGGGCAGTCTCTTCAACTAAAGATGTTGGGAAAACTGGATTTCCACATGCAAAAGAATGAAGACTTAAAACTATAAAGCTCCTAGGACAAAACACAGAGAGAAAGCATCATAACATTAGTCTTGGGAGTGATTTCCTGGATATAATACTGAAAGGTCAGGCAACAAAAGCAAAAACAGACAAGTGAGATTTCATCAAACTAAAAAGCTTATGCACAGTAAAGGAAACAATCAACAGAATAAAAAACAACCTATAAAATAGAAGAAAATATTTTCAAACCATGTATCTGATAAAAAGTTAATATCCAAAACATGTAAGGAACACCTGTAACTCAGGAACAAAAAAAATAATAACCTGATTAAAAACGGGCAAAGGAGTTGAACAGACATTTCTCCAAAGACATACAAATGGCCAACAGGTATATGAAAAGATGCTCAACATCACTAATCATTCAAGAAATGTGAATCAAAACCACGTGAGATACCACCTGACACCTGTTAAGATAGCCATTACCAAAAAAATGGAAAATGACCAAGTGTTGGTGACAATGTGGAGAAATTATAACACTTGTTCACTGTTGATGGGAATGAAAAATGGTGTAGTCACTAAGGAAAACACTATGGAGGTCCACAAAAACTTAAAAATAGAATTGCTATATGATCCAACAATCCCACTTCTAAGTATTTATCCAAAAGAACTGAAAGCAGGATCTCAAAGAGATATTTGCACTCTCGTGTTCCTAGCAGCATTATTCACAACAGCCAAAAGGTGGGAGCAACCCAAGTGTCCACCAACACATGAATGGATAAGGAAAATGCGATATGTACATACAATGGAGTATTATTCAGCCTTAAAAAAGAAGGAAATCCTGTCGTATGCTACAACATGGATGAACCTTGAGGATACTAAGCTAAATGAAACAAGCCAATCACAGAAGGTCAAACACTGCCTGATTCCACTTATATGAGGTATCTAGTCAAACTCACAGAAGCAGAAAATAGAATGGTTGTTGCCAGGGGTGGGGGTTGGGAGGAATGGGGAGTTGCTCTGCAATGGGTATAGAATTTCAGTCATGCAAGATGAAAAAGTTCTCAAGATCTGCTATACAACGCACATACAGTTAACAATACTATACTGTACACTTAAAAATTTGTTAACAGGGTAGATTTCACATTATGTGTTTTTTACCACCCCTCCCAAAAAATGCCCTATAGAAAAGGCTATTCTAGACCCACCCTAACAAACCTTAAAAACAAAACTTGACAGGATCAATCTGACAGGCAAGTAACTTAACTGCCTGCCAATAACAAAGCCCAACACTCCAATAAAGTATATAACGAAATCTAGACTCTCAAAAATGTAAACACTACAGTGGCAAGCGTCCAATCAAAAATTACCAGACGTGTAAAAAACAAGAAAATGTGGTCTATAGGGGCTGGCCCAGTGGCATAGTGGTTAAGTTCACATGCTCTGCTTCAGCAGCCTGGGGTTCATAGGTTCAGATCCCAGGCACAGATCTACACATCGCTCATCAGGTCAAGCTGTGGCAGCAACCCACATATAAAACAGAGGAAGACCGGCACAGAGGTTAGCTAAGGGACAATCTTCCTCAAGCAAAAAAGAGGAAGACTGGCAACAGATGTTAGCTCAGGGCCAATCTTCCCCACTAAAAAATAAATTAATTAATTAAAAATGTGGTCTATAACCAGGAGGGGGAAAAAAATCAATCAACAGATACAGACTCAGAAATGACAGAGATAATGGATTAACAGATAGGGAGGTAAACCGGCTATTAAAAATATGTTCAATATATCCAAGGATTAAAATACACACACCTACACATTAGGTTACACATAAACCTAATGAGGAAAGAAATGGAAGATATTTTAAAAATGAAGTTTCTAGAGATGACCAACACAATAACTGCAATGAAAACTTCACTGGATGAGGGCCAGCCCCGTGGCTTAGCGGTTAAGTGCGTGTGCTCCACTGCGGCAGCCCGGGGTTTGCCAGTTCGGATCCCGGGTGCGCACCAACGCACTGCTTGTCAAGCCATGCTGTGGCGGCATCCCACATAAAGTGGAGGAAGATGGGCACAAATGTTAACCCAGGGCCAGTCTTCCTCAGCAAAAAAAAAAAAACAAGGAGGATTGGCAGATGTTAGCACAGGGCTGATCTCACAAAATAAATAAATAAACAATCACTAAAATAATAAAATAAAAAGGTAGAACTAATAAGTCACTTGTGAAAAAGATTTAATACTTTAAAAAGTGTTCAATTATTTTTTTAAAAAGGCAGGAAGAGAGGAAATAATAGATGGACAAATAAAAACAAAAAGCAAGGTAGTTCATCTAAATCCAGCTTTATCAATAATTAACTTTCTGCAATGATGGAAATGTTCTATATCTGCACTGTCTGATACGGTAGCCACTAGCCACCTGGGGCTATTCAGCACTTGAAATGTGGCTAATGCAGCTGAGAAACCAAAGTTTTAATTTTATTTAACTTTAATTCACTTTAATTAAAGCATAAACAGCCACATGTGGCTAGCAGCTACTGTATTAAATAATATAGGTCTAAATATTCCAAGTAAAAATAGATATTGTCAGACTGGATTAAAGGGCAAGATCTAAATATAAGCTGTCTAAAAAACCTCAATTTAAATATCAAGACACAGGTAAGTTAGATGTAAAAGGATGGAAAAAGATAAAACTATATAAACACTAATCTTAAATAAGTGGGAGTGGCTACATTAATACCAGAAAAAAGTAGACCTCAGAAGAAGGAATATTACCAGGGATAAAGAAGGACACTTCATGAGAACAGTCAATTCATCAGGTAGACAAAATACTCACGAATGTGTACGCACTTAATAAAAGTGCTTCAAAATACACAAAGCAAAAACTGATAAAAGTGAAAGAAAAACAGACAAATCTACAATTATAGTCGGAGATTTCAACATTCCTCTCTCCATATTGATAAAATAATAGAGAACCAACAGAAATATAGAAGACTTAAAGAGCACTATCAACCAACTTGACCTAAATAACAATGATAGAACACCTCACCCAACTACAGCAGAATAGATATTCTTTTCAAGTATACATGAAACAACCAAGAAAGACCTATACTGGGCCATAAAACAAGTCTCAGACAATTTTAAAGAACTGAAATCAAACAGATTAAGTTCTCTGACCAGAACATAATTAAATTAGCCACTAGCAATATGAAGATATCAGGAAAACTCCCAAATATTTGGAAATTAAACAGCAGATTTCTAAATAACTCATAGGTCAAAGAAGAAATCACAAAAGGCATTAGAATATATTTTAAATTAAATAAAAACGAAGACACACATATCAAAATTTGTGAGATGCAGCTAAAGAAACACTTAGAGGGAAATTTATAACTTTAAATGCTTATATTAGAAAAGAAGAGGGCCGGCCCCATGGCTTAGCAGTTAAGTGTGCGCGCTCTGCTGCTGGCGGCCCGGGTTTGGATCCTGGGTGCGCACCAACGCACTGCTTCTCCGGCCGTGCTGCGGCTGCGTCCCACAGACAGCAACTAGAAGGACGTGAAGCTGTGACATACAACTATCTACTGGGGCTTTGGGGGAAAAATAAATAAATAAATAAAATTATAAAAAAAAAAAGAAGAAGATGGGCTGGCCCTATGGCTTAGCGGTTAAGTGCTCGCGCTCCGCTGCTGGCGGCCGGGGTTCGGATCCCCGGCGCGCAGAGACGCACCGCTTCTCCCGCCATGCTGGGGCCGCGTCCCACATACAGCAACTAGAAGGATGTGCAGCTATGACAGACGGCTGTCTACTAGGGCTTTGGGGGAAAAATAAATAAATAAAATCTTTAAAAAAAAAAAAAAAAAAAAAAGAAGAAAGGTCTAATGTCAATGGTCTCAGCTTTTACCTTAAGAAGCTAGAAATATAAAAGCAAATTATACTCAAATAAGTAAAAGAAAGGAAACAATAAAGATAAAAGAGTGTAAATCGGGGCCAGCCCGGTGGCACAGCAGTTAAGTTCGCGTGCTCCGCTTCAGCAGCCCGGGGTTCGCAGGTTCGGATCCTGGGCGCAGACTGATGTACCATTTGTCAAGCATGCTGCAGCGGTGTCCCATATAAAGTAGAGGAAGATGGGCATGGATGTTAGTCCAGGGCCAATCTTCCTCAGCAAAAAGAGGAGGATTGGCATCAGATGTTAGCTCAGGGTTAATCTTCCTCCCTCTCCCCTCCCCCCAAAAAAAAGAGTATAAATCAATGAAACATAAAAAAGGTTAAATATAGAAAACAATGAACCAAAAGCTGGTTCTTTGAAAAGAGCAATAAAATTAATAAGCCTCTAGCTAGATCAATCAACGAAAAAAGAGAAAACACACATTTCCAGCACATGAATAAAAGGGGACATCACCACAGATCCTCCAGACATGAAATAGTATTTAAAAACTCTATGCCAATAAACTCAACAGCTTAGATTAAATCGACAAATTTCCTGAAAGGAAGTCAACATTGTTTTAATATTTAAAAATCAATCAATGTAATTAATCATATTATAAAATAAAGGAAGTAAATAATATGAGCATCTCCATAGATGCAGAAAACAAACTTGACAAAATTCAACACCCATTCGTGATTTTAAGAAAACTTCTCAGCTAATTAAGAGCATAGAAGAACAGCCTCAACTTGATAAATTTATGAAAATGTATTAAGAATATGATAAAACTTATAGTTAAGCTCATACTTAAAAGGCTGAATGCTTCCCCTGTAAAATCGGGAACAAGAAAAGGACATCCACCCACACTACTTCTATTTACATTGTACTAAAGATACTAGCCTGTGTACCAAGAAGAAATACAAGGCACACAGATTAGAAAGGAAGAAGTAAAAATGTCTTTATTCACAGATGACATGATTGTGTATGTAAAAATTCCTAAGGACTCAACAAAAAAGATGCTGAAATTTAAAAGTGAATTTAGCAAGATCACAAGATAAAAGGTCAACATAAAAAACTGTATTTCTACATGCAAGGTCTGTGCACGGAAAACTATAAACAGCATTGTGGAGAGAAATTAAAAGAAAAGCTAAAGAATGGAGGAATATACCATGTTCCTATATTGAAGATTCAACACTGTGAAGATGTCAGTTCTCCCCAGATTGATCTTTAGATTCAGTGCAATCCCAACAAACACCCCAGCAGGCTTTTTTGCAGAAATTGACAATCCGATTCTAAAATTTATATGGAAAAGCACATAAAATGCATAAATCCTAAAAGAACCAAAATAATTTTGATAAAGAAAAACAAAGTTGGAAAACTTACAATGCCTGACTTCAAGACTTACTACAAAGCTACAGTAAGTAAGACAGTGTGGTACTGGCACAAGGATAGACATATAGATCAATGGAACACAAAAAAGAATCCAGAAACAAACTCACACATGATTCCCTGGGGCCATACTGACTGAGATGGGGAAAACTCTACAGGTGACAGAAATGTTCACTATGTTAACTGTAGTGGTTACAAGGTATATACATTTGTCAAAACTCACGACACTTGTACACTTTACTGTGCACTTAAAATGGATGCAGTTTACTGTATGTAAATTATACCTAAAAAAGATGTTTTTAACATATATTTAGAAACAATCTCCAAAACTTATCTTGGTTACTAATGTGAATCTGACCTAGAAGGAAACTAACATTTATTCAGAGCCTATAATGTGCCAGACACCAGGCTCTGCATATAATTGTCACAATCATTTTCTCTTTTTTTTTTTTTTGTGAGGAAAATGAGCCCTGAGCTAACATCTGCCAATCCTCTTCTTTTTGCTGAAGAAGACTGGCCCTGGGCTAACTAACATCCATGCCCATCTTCCTCCACTTTTTGTGGGACACCGCCACAGCATGGCTTGCCACGCAGTGCATCGGTGCGCGCCCGGGATCCGAACCGCAAACCCTGGGCCACGGCAGCGGAGCGCGCGCACTTAACCGCCTGCGCCACCGGGCCGGCCCCTCACAATCATTTTCTAAGGTAGAAATTACTTACCAGATTTTTACTTTTGAAGAAATGTTGGGCATTTGCAAACTCACCCACCTAGTAAGCAGGGAGTGAAGAGTCAAGCCTAAGTATATCTCTAACGCCTGTGTTGCTACAATTGCCATCCTCTCATGATGTCTCTCTATAGGAACTTTTTCACCCAACCTACTACTATCCACTAAAATCATTTTTTAAACCTAACTTGTTTTTTTTTTAACTTTCCAAGACAAGTCAACTCGAGAATAGAGGGCAAGAAAAATCATGAACCTGGATCATCCATAAGCCAGCTCCTGAAAAATGACAAGTCACCCCTATGTGCTAAATACTTCAAACTACAGTATAAAACATACTTATACACTAGACTCATACAAGCATATTTCAATATCTGAGCCTTTCCAGCATCACACAGCAAGTTAAGTGCATCACACAGCAAGTTAAGTGATAAAACTGTCGGTAATGCTCTTCACTGGTAGAATTCTCCCACTGGGATTTTTAAACTTTGAAATTCTACACTACTTGGTTGAACCACCTATCTGTTATTCTGTTAAAAACAAAAATTCCGAAATTTAACATCTAAAAGTGCACGGCAAATGAACCATATATCATAACCAAAATCTTTATTGCCATAAATGTTACAAAAGGCATCAAAATATCAGAGGGAGGTGGTAGAAAATACAGGAGTCTTAAAAAAATTCAATATTCAAGAGGGAGGTGACGGAAAAGATCCAAAAACTTCAAGATAGAGGAGCTAAAGGTGAGAAACATATATGTGTACTTATCTTTGGTGTTAACACTACCTTACGTAAAAGAAAAAGAAAAATACATTTTTACTAACTCACGGAAACAATACTTACAGTTATGTGAACACTGAGGAATCATCATCGCAATGTTGAAATATTCAAAGCAAATTCCACACCGCAGCAAATCATCTATTGTCTGAAATGCAAAAATGCATATACAGCTATCAAAAAGACACCAAGATTGGAACGTCTGCCACAGAACTCCTTCTCTATACCCTAAAAAAATAATTTAGTAATACTCCTTTGTCAAAGACACAAACTCAAAAGCGAACTCCACATAAACTGCAGTAGATCTTGAGAAACAGAGAAAAACCTCCCCATGTGACCTACACATTCAAATCTCAGGTTACCCAAAATGCTCTGAACAGACAAAGCTGACACTGTACAGATTCCTGTTCATATGGTCGACCCTTCACAAAAACGCTACTCTATTCCTGCTCCACTTTCCATGTGTTTCCAGCTCTTACTCCAAGCATCCTCCTCTTCAGACCCCAATCCTACAGTCACCACAGAGGTTAAGAACCAAATCAGAGAATACCAAAGCCAAACATTAGAAATTATCTAGTTAAAACCCTTACTTCACAAATGAGCAGACTTGTATCTAAAGCAGGCACACACATTGAGCATGAGTCATGCCAGAAGTAAACTTCCCGTCTCCCTACTGGCGGTCAGTCCAGTGCTTTCTACACAGTACTATAGGTTCCGACACGGTGGAGCCAAATGAGGAAGCCCTGGCCAGAGCTGGGGCCAGGGACAGCAGAGGGAGGTGAAGAAGTAGGCCACCTGGAAAGTCAGATAGATGTGTGTCAACCCGGAATGCAGTCCAAACAGGAAAGAATCTATTCTCACAACCTAAAATCTTCTAAACCTTTTAAAATAAAATGCTATTCCAGGGGCCGGCCCGGTGGCGCAAGCGGTTAAGTGCGCGCGCTCCGCTGCGGCGGCCCGGGGTTCGCTGGTTCGGATCCCGGGCGCACACTGACGCACTGCTTGGCAAGCCATGCTGTGGCGGCGTCCCATATAAAGTGGAGGAAGATGGGCACAGATGTTAGCCCAGGGCCGTCTTCCTCAGCAAAAAAAGAGGAGGATTGGCGGATGTTAGCACAGGGCTGATCTCCTCACAAAAAAAAAAGAAAAAAAAATGCTATTCCATTCAATAGACTACTGAGCAGATATGTAAGAGACAAAAAAAGAAAAGAGGGAGCTCTCTTATGCACTGATATGGAAAGATTACCAAGATAGCTGAAAAAAGGATGTACATATGGTATGCTACCTTTTGTTAAAAAGGGAGGGGGAAATAAGAATGTATTCTATTTTTATCGTTTATATAAAAAAAAATTCTGAAAGGATACTTGAGAAAGTAATAAATAATGGTTACAAGGGTCAGGAAACTGGATAGATGAGGGACAAGTTGGGAGGTAGACTTTTACTTTTCATTTCACGTATTTTTTGAACCATGTGGGTATATTACTTAAATTTTTAAAATACAACAAAAACGACTAATGTCACCAATAGTCCATATAATGAAATATTACATAGTCATTAAAAAAAAAAAAACATGCTTTCAAAGAATAATTAATGCCATGGGAAAATGTTTATGTTTTAAAGGAAACTTTAAAAAATCAGAGAACAAATCTACGACAATAATGCATAATAATAGAACTATACAGTTTAATCTCATAACAATCTTAGGAAGTCTATAGCATCTGTATCCCAGTTTTATAGATGAAGCCTACAGAGCTTATAAGTGGCTGGCTCAAACTCAAGAAATTGACTCCAAAGTGACCCCAAATTTTAAATGCATATACACATTGCAGGTATGTGTGTGCACAAGGCACACACAAGAAAAACTAAAGGAAAATAGAAAACGTTAAACAGTGGTTATCTCTGGATGGCAGGATGATGGGTAATTTTCATTTTCCCCTTTATCTTACTCTGAATTTTTATGTTTTTCTACTATACACACATGCTACATTTATAATCTGTCAAAAATAGAAATTTTTGTTACAATAAAACTAGAGAAATAAACATTAAAATGCCAAAATCTTCCATTATTTTGGATGGTAAGCCAGCACTGACACAAAAAGCTGGATTGTGTTGAAGACCAGTTAAGAGCAGAGGCAGGGCTGGAAGCCAGAGCCCTGGCCTCGACTCTGTTGAACTTGCTTCTACATAACCATCCTCTTCCGGAGGAGTGGCTCTGATAGATCTGCTGAGCAAAATTTGGGGAAGGTGACACCACATCAAATGAGTTGTAACAAGCCTGTATAAATTTCTAGTCATGCCATTTCAAGCCAGTAACATGCATACCACGTGTGCCTCAACCAAAAAAAAAAAATAGCCTGAATAGAGAGCGGTCAAGTGGATTTGCCCAGGATTTCTTTAACTTAGAGAGACAAAGTAAAAAGGGGAAGTGGGGAACGGGTGGAAAGACTAAATAATTAGAGGAAAGGTTCTTAAGTTTTTTGGGTCACAGATCCTTTTGAAAAATGGATGAAAACTATGGACTCTCTTCTCAGAAAAACATACACATAGACAAAAATTTTATAAATAATTTCAGATACCAAAGTCTTTCCATGGATCCTAGGTCTGGAACCAAGGATTCAGGAGTCAGATTTCTATTCAACATAAGAAAGAACTTCAAACAGAGCTACTTCCAGGAGCAGGTAGTTCTTCATCCGTGGAAGAGTTCAAGCAAAAGCTAGATGAGAAATTGGCAGATATGCTATAAAAGGGATTAAAATACTGGAGGGAGCTGGCTTTCCAACCTTAAGATTCCATGATTCTAATATGGGCTCAATCAACTCCATCACTGAACACTCTCTGGTGCTGTCCCTGTATTAAGTGCTGTGGTGACATACTAAAACCAGAGGAGATGTGGAACGTGCCTCTAAAGAACATATGGAATATACAAATATGTAAAATATGCTTAAATCTACAAAGCAGGTGCTTTACAAGTTACAGAGCTTTCACTTCCTTTATCCAATTCAGTCTTCACAACAACAAATACAAAGGAGGGGAGAAACACTTAACACGTGAAGGGCTAATAATAACAATAAAGATATATAATTGAATGCTTACTACCTTCCAGACACCTTGAATCAACTAGCAAACAATTTCTGAGCATCCACTATGTGCCAGGCACTCAGTTATGCACAATGAAAAAAGCCAAATAGGATCCCTATCCAGATACATCAATTCATTTAACCAACCCTATAAACTGTTTATTTTTGTCTCAGGTTTAGAGTTGAGGAAATTCAAGCTCAGAGAGATTAAGTAAGTAACTCACCATCACACGGTTAAATAAGAGGCAGAGACCAGATTTAACCCAGGAGCACTGGAACTCAAATCTATGCTCTTCTCCATTGCAGCTTGGTGCCAAGGCCACCACAACTTCAAAACTACAGCTTTCGTGGATCCTTCCACAATGTCAGCTTTTCACCATGGGGATATCTCAAGTCCCCAAACACTGTAGATGACACTGATGTCAGAAGGACAAACAAGGCCTTATACTTACTTTAACCTCTCTCAAGTCCCCTTACTTGACTCTCAAAATCAGCCTTACGAGTCAGTGGGACAGGTACCATAATCCCCAAGTTTACAAAACTGAGGAACAAAACGAGAACGCGATCTTGCCCACAGCCACAAACTGAAATAATCACCGAGCAGGAGCAAAACCAAGCAACTGATTCTTAGGTAGCACAGCAAAGGGTATTCGCTCTTGACTAAACCTAGCAGGAATCCAGGGATCACCACTAATGTAAATGGAAACTGATATGCCCTGCTAAAAACAAAGTAGCCACAAAAATGTGTTATTTAAGTGAAATAATTCAATGAAATGAAAGGCTAGTGCTGAGCCTGAGTCCTGATCTCTTTGTTTAAAAGAGAGATGCACAACTGTTAGGAGTTAGGAGACATTAGGGAGGAGTTAGGACAAACCAGCGCTAGGCTTCCTGAGTGTAATTAGAAGAAACCAAAGAGAATGTAAAGGAGACTACCTGCTTCGCTAGGCGATTAAATAAATGTTATTTGATGCAGGGTCCACCCAAAATCACGTCTGGTGTCACTTTGGGAAATCTCAACCAACATACTACGAGAGTTTACATAATGCTTGGCAGATAGCAAGCCCTCAGGAAGGATTAGTTGTCATTGTCATTCTCATTGTTGAGAATAACTGTTTTTCTCGAGATCAGTGTTATGGTTGTGGCTGAACCGCAGAATACCCGGTTCCATACGACGGCCAACTTCAACTCACGTAAGGGACCGAGGCCTGTCCCTGTTACTTCTCAGGGGAGGAAACTGAGGCGCAGAGCCACGCAGTCGGCAAGCGGCAGAGCAGAGCCGGGTACCCTGGCCCAGCTCCCTGCTCGCGCCTCCTCCCTTCTCCTCCTCAAGGCGGGGCAGGCCTCCCGCGGACACCCGGGCGCCCCCAACCTCCCCGAAGCACTCACTTTCATGACTGCCAGGCCTGGAGGCCACCGAGGCTCAACTACGGAGTCCATGGTCTCTCCTACGGAGGCTGGGGGTCCGCCAACCACTGGCCTCTCGCGCTCCACTTCCACTCGAAATTCCCCGCGCTACTGAGCTACGTCAGTATTCCGCGACGCGCCAAAACCGTGCGCAGAGCCTGCCGGGAGTTGTAGTACGTGGGCGGAGCTCAGCCAAAGATGCTCTCACTGCGCACGCGCCAGGCTGCTGCTTGGCAGCTCGCGACAAGAGGTGAGTAGTTAAAAAGCCCGCTTCCGGTTTCATACCAGACCTTTAATAAATAAATGACTGTTGAATATTGGAGAAGACAACCAGGAATCAAACTAAATCCAGGCCTTGCCAAATCTTTCAAAGTCTAGACTCATGCCTCCTTCTTCGAGTCACCCTCCCTGATTGCTCTAGTGATCTATCCTTGCCCTGAACAGGGGATTTCATATATGTTATTTCATCTCACCCTATCACAGCACAAGGAGGTAGGTATTATTGCTGGTTTACACAGGAGGAAGCTTTGGCTCAAAAACGTGAATAGGCTGTCATTGCCTCACGCGGTGTCACTGACCAGACTACAAATAGGGCCTCGGGACTTCAAATGGGAGCTCTTTCTTTTATGAATTTAAAATTTTAACTTAAAGTTATTCCTTTTCTTTAGAGATAACCACCTTAACTTTGTGTAGCCTTCCAGATATTTCCTATTCAGATACATAGATACGATTTTTCCCACAAATGTTATTATATTAAATGCATAGCTCTATCAACTTGAGTTTTTCTGTTTATTTAATCATACATCTTGAGACCTCTCCATGTTAATACATATAGGTTTACCTCATTCTTTTTAATAGCTGCACAGTCCATAGTATAGATGTAACACAATTTCTTTATCTACTCCCGTACTGAAGAATGTTTAGGTTGTTTTCAGTTTTTCACTATTGCAAAGAGTTGCAATGAACACACTATCTATATAAATCTTGGCATACTTGAGCCAGGATATCTGGGAGATGATTTCCTATAAATGGAACTACTAAGTATATTTGGATGCTCTATTAAAACTGTGATAGCTAGCACTACATGATTTTTCCAAAAAGGCCATACCAATACATTTACATTCTTACCAAGAGTGCCCATTGTCCAAATGTGAAGTGCTGACTAGCACACCACCCAGCGTGTCTGCTCAATTCAGCACTCATCCACTGCCTTAGGTGGGCCTCCATTGCATCAGGTCTCATGGGCAGCAAGTCAGCAGTCATGTTGCTCAGGGCAGACCCCTGCAGCTTGCCACTGCCCCCTCACGTGGTCCATGCACTCATTCATTCAACAAATATTTTTCTAAGTGCTTCCATTGGGCAGGCACTCAAGCTTCCCTGTGAAGTCAGCAGAGGTAAGGTTATTATTGCCATTTTACAGACAAGGACACTGAGGCTCAGAGAGGTTAAGTCTTCCATCCTTTGGGCTGTCATCATAAGGAACTCTGGCCTCTGAGCCAGAGCTGTACTCAACTGATTTTTCCCAGCCTGTGCCCAAATACTCAGTGGGCAATAATAATAATCTTAGCAGCATTTGGACAAAAGACTTTAATATCCATTAAAACAATAGCTGACATTTGTTAGACACTTGTATGGAAAGCACTGTTATAGGTGTTTTTACACATATATACTTACTTCAGATTCACTCCAACCAAATGGGAAAAGGGAAGTAAACAGGAAACTTACATAGGGCACTTTGCTGGTGAGAGGAAAAGGAAGGATTTGGACTTACCAAAGTGGGACGACACTATAAAATGGATGATCTGCAAAGTCCTCTCTGAGAAGGTGACATTTGCTCTGGGACCTAACTGATAAGATAGAGGCCACTATGCAAAGACCTGGGGTGGAAAGTTCTAGACCTTGGTAAAGAGTTTGGATTTTAATCCATGTTAACTCTCAGGCCAGCTATTGAACCTTTCTGTGCCTCAGTTTTCTCATCTGTAAAATGGGGATGATGATAATAGTACTTGTGTTATAGGGATGTTGTGAGAATTAAATGAGCTATTGTAAGTCAAGTGCCTAGAACAGTGCCTGGCACCTAAGGAGCACCGTGTAAGTGTCAGCTGTTGTTGTTGCTATGTTGCCCTAAGCACAGGAGGAAGCCCCTGGAGGGTTTCAGGCAGGGAGGTAACATGATCTGATTTACATTCTCAAAAGGTCGCTCTAGCTGCTGAGTGAAGAAGGGGTTTTAGGGGGAAAGAGCAGAAGTACCAATCAGGAGGTGGTGACAAGGGGTTGGACCAGGGTGGCGGCAGTCAGGAGAGGAGGAAGTGCTGTGGGCCCCGTGCTTGCTGTGGACTCACAGTAAGGCCTTGCTTTGTCCCTGTGACCAGGCCCCATCCTGATCCTCCTAGACGTGGACCTGCCTTGTTCTCACCAGTCCCTTCCACCTTGGAGCCCAGCCCTAGGGCCAGGAGGCATAGTTTACATTGACGGACTGTGTCCATCACCTGCTCACCTGCCTGTTAGACCAGCACCTCTGGGAGCTTCTCCCTGAGACTGGTTACCTGCCTGTCACCACAGCATCCTCTTAGGAGGTGTCCCAACTCCTCCTATTGATACTTGCAATAAGTGTTTACAGAGAACTCACTATATGCCCAGGCAAGGGGGACAAGCAGTAAATTAGACAAACAATATCTGCCCAAATCAAGATCTACAAATGGGAAGAGCTTTGAGATCAGAGAGGAAGAACTTTTAAGAGAGGGAGCTGTATTAGTCAGGATTCTTTTGGTTACAAGTGTTGAGTTAGATTGCCAACTCAAAATGGCCTAATCAAAAAAGGGAATATATTAGCTCATGTAACTGAAAAGTCCAGGAGTAAGTATTCAGGTGTGGCTTGATCCGGGTGTCATCAGATTGGGCTCTTTTCCTTCCTCTCAATCTGTCTTTCTTAATGCCTTATATCTGTTTTCCTCAGTGTTGGCTTATTGCTCAGGCAGACTCCTCCCATGTGGTGGCAAGCATGGCCTCCAGATGCTCCAGGCCTATATTCTACTAGCACAACTGCTTCAGCAGAAAGAAAGCACGTCATTCCCAACAGTCCCCAGCAAAAGTCCCAGGACTGAATCTCATTGGCCAGAATTGGGTCACATGCCCATCCTTGAACCAATCATTGTGCCTCTGATTGTCTAGGTCTGAGTTTGGGGGTAGGAGTGGATGCCCCAAATGAACACAGGGGTGCTGTATAGTCAAAGAGAGAATGGATGCCTATAAACATGCAGATTGCAAAAATGGTTGCAAATTCCTCTCCTTCCTATATCTACACCTCTTCACAGTATGACTCCTTCCAAGAAGTGGATCTGTTTCTCTGCTCCTCGAATCTGGGGGCTTGGTCATGTGACTTGCTTTAGCCAGTGCGACATTAACAAAGGTGAGGCAAGCAGAGGCTTGTGAAGTACCTGTGCACTGGAGCTGGCCCTCTCCTTGCTGCTCTTGGGAGCCTTCTAACCACCACCATGTGAACAAACCCTAACGATCCTCCTCGATGATGAGAGACAGGTGGCCAAGCCATCTTTGTCACCCCAGCTGACATTGGGCCACCTACAAGACGTGAGTGAGGCCGTCCTAGATCATCCAGCCCCAGCCAAGCCACCTGCTTACCACAGAGATCAGCTCAGCCAGCCCTGACCAGAAAACTGCTCAACATACCCACAGGATCTGGTAAATAATAAATGTTGATTATCTTAAGCCACTAAGTTTGGGGATGGTTATTACACAACAATGACTAACTGCTACAGTGACCCTCCGCAGCAGTCTTCTGCCTGTCCGGAGCCTGGCTTTGGAGGCCCCAGATACAGCAGGGCTGGAGCCCCAGTCCCGCGGTCCCTCCTCTCCCCCATAGCAATCTTCTCCTGCTCTCTTTGATCCCAGGACTTATCTACAGTCTGCTTCCAGTCTTCTGCTGGACTTGATGGGTGCCGGGGACAGGACAACCCTTCCTGTGAAGAGCAACTCTTACGCAACTATCCCTGTCTCTGTAGGCTCCCAGCCATTCCTCCTTACAAGCAGGCAGCCATCTACCTGGAACGAATTGAAGAGTGTGTAGCTGAGTCCTCGGCCAGAAAACCTCCACCATCTGTCATGGTGTCTGGAAACCCCCCACTCCCCCCCAACCCCAATTTAAGCTCCAGTTCTTTGGTTTTCAAAGGCTGTTTGGATTCCCAGATCCCCCTGGGAGAGTTGAATGTTTCTCTAGGGGTGCTAAAGCAGAGTGCACCTCTTATGTTACAGCAGAAACACACTATATGTAATGATTTCGTCTTCCCAATTAGACCACCCGTGCCCTAGCACAGCTCTGAATGTAGTAGGGGCCCAACAAATGCTCACTGGGTGGATCACCTGGAAAAATACCAAATGAATGTCTGGCCCCAGAGCTCTGGGGCCCTGGGACACAGGGAGTTCCTGGGGCTAAGGGAGAAAGCAAGGAACTGTGGAAAGGAGACAAGGTGGAAATCACCAAAGACAGAATTCTCACTAACCAACATGGTCTATATTGACTAAGGGGACAGGCTTGAGAGTCACACAGACCTCGGTTAGCATCCATGTTCTTCCGCTCACCGTGTGATCTTGGGTCAGTCACTTACCTTTCAGAGCCTCAATGTCCTCTTCTGAAAGATTAGAATAATAACACCTACCCCAGAGGGTTGTTATAATGATAATGCTTTTAAAATGTTGGGAAGCACCTTGCAGGGCATCTGACACATATTGAGCAGCTGGCTATGGCAGTAGGAGTAACAGTTATAATTATTACTGTTATTGTCACTAATACACATTATTAACCAGAGACAGAGGGCATAGAGGGTAAGAGCACCAGCTCTGAAGTCAGACTGCCTGGGTTCACATCTCAGCTCCTCCGCTTACTAGTGCATGGATTGTGGTCTCCAAATACTGTACCCAAGAAAAAGATTCAGGGCTCTTTGGGGACATGGCTGATTTTAGGTCTGGGGCAGAGTAGGTGCAGGATGAGCCTGGAGCATTGTATTGTGCCCCCAAACAAGGAAGTTGTCCAAAACTAATGGACACAAGAGCCAGCTTGAAGTTGCTCCCACTGACTTAAGTATCAGAAAGAATATTGATCGCAACTGATTAAAGCGCATTGAATATTTTAAAATCCAGGAATTTATAATGAGCCTCAGCAGAAGAAAGGAAAGCCCTCATTTGTTACCATTGGAGATAGTCGTTGCCTCAGCTTCTCACTCTGAAAGTTGATAAATAAGGGAAGAATTAAGAATTACGCATTTTTAAAAAAAGAAGAATTAAGCATTTATTCTTCCCTTCCAGAATGAACTGCACTTCAAGGAAATACTAGCCCTTGTGGATGAGAATTCTAGCTAATAAATATAGAAGAAACGATAAAATTAGAAAATCACCATTTTGCAACTCCTAATGAAATATTGTTTCAGGCAATGATCACCAATGGGTAATAAGACCATTAGGTGGGAGGTTCTTGGAAGACTGGATATTTATCAGGTTCCAAATCATCAGGCCACGGTTTACTTGCTGCTCACAGGGAAAATGCAGCTTCTCCATGGAGGGATGGGGGGAAACCACCTAAACCTATTGATCAATCTTATCATCTCTAAAAAGTGGGCACCAAACAGCACATGCCTCCCGATGTGATGTCATATGAAGTACACGTCATCTAGGGGCCATTCTTGCCAAAAATGGTGAAACTGAATCTAATGAAGTGTTTAGATCCGACTTCCAGTTTATAAGACATACACGGAGGACAGCAACCAGGGAACTGACAGCTTGAGGAAGCAACCAGACAAAT
The DNA here is from genome assembly GCF_057802395.1 of Ceratotherium simum simum. NCBI lineage: Eukaryota > Metazoa > Chordata > Mammalia > Perissodactyla > Rhinocerotidae > Ceratotherium > Ceratotherium simum. The sequence continues at coordinate 81,806,331 of NC_141904.1, forward strand.
CCAGACTGTGGGGCATTCTACCAGAAAACGAAACAGAGTTCTTCAATGAGTCGTGAGCAGAGGTCACTGTTCTAGAATAAAAAAGACTTAAGAGACATAACCCCATTATACCCTTGTTTGGATCCTGATTTGAACAAACCAACCTTTAAAAGACATTTTTGGGAACAATGAAATTTAAATATGAATTAGGTATTACATTATACTGAGAAATTATTATTAATTTTATTAGGGTGATAGTGTGAAAGTGGGATTGTCATTATGTAGAAAAGCGTCATTTTAATAAGTTTTTTTTTAATTTTATTTATTTATTTTTTTCCCCCAAAGCCCCAGTAGATAGTTGTACATCATAGTTGCACATCCTTCTAGTTGCTGTATGTGGGACGCGGCCTCAGCATGGCCAGAGAAAGGGTGTGTCGGTGCGCGCCCGGGATCTGAACCCGGGCCGCCAGTAGTGGAGCATTCGCACTTAACCGCTAAGCCACAGGGCCGGCCCGGAAATACATCATTTTTAGGGATGCATGCTGATGTATTTCAGGGTAAAATGTCATGATGTCAGTGATTTATTTGAAATTTTAAAAAGATAAAGCAAGTTTGGAAAAATGTAAATAATTTTTAAATCTAGCTGACAGACATAATGGGTTAATTATACTGTTCTCAGTATTCTTCTGTAAGTTTGAAATTTTTCACAATAAAAATTGGAAACCACTCATCCCACCTGCCATCTTACAAACGGCCACATGGTGACAGTAGAGTATTAGTCTGGATGTGGGTCCATGCTTTAAGGAAGAAATGCCCAAGAGCAATCACCCCATTCATTCTTTGTTCATTTATTTCATCTCCTCCTGGTATTTAATCCACTTTTAGTGAGCGCCGACTCACTAAAGGGCCCTAAGCTTTAGGGACAAAGAGTCAAATTCATCCGTGTCCCTGCCCTCCTGCAGCCACTGGGTAAATAGTGTCTGTGTATCTGGGGGCCAAGAAGAGGCAGTCAGGAGCCTCTGTCTTGGTGGGTCCATGCTGACGCGGTGTCCCTGTGTTTGACGTCACTGGAATGAAGACCTTGTCTGGGCATGTGAGAAACAAAGAAATGAATGTGGGGGCCAGGGGGCGCTGCTCTTGTGTTGTGTGAGTTGACCTCTTCTACATGCATTCGGGTACCACTTATCAACTATGTGATCTTGGGAAAGTTACACTTCCTCTCTGAACCTCATGGGGCTAATAATAGTTCATACCTTATAGCTTTTCTGCTGGAAGAGAATGAGATAGTCCATGGAAATTGCCTAGAAAGATACCCGGCACACAGTAAGTGCTCAAGACGACAGTATGTATGAATCTGTATGTTCCCACTTGGAGCTCTGGGACGGAAGCTGGCGGTCAGCTTGTCTGATCTACACGCAGGCTCCAAGTTCTGCTGGGGAAAACGACGAGTGTGGCTTTGGGACTGGGGCACTGGAATTAGGACTCTCCAAAAGGCACAATCATAATTATGGCAGCTCCATTTATTAAGGGTTTCTCTGTGCCAGGCACTGCTTCAAGCACTTTCTCACTTCTCACAACAAGCCTGTGGGGCAGGTACTGCTACTGTCCCTACTTAAGAGGTGAGGAAACAGAGAGGCAGGGCTAGTAAAGAACCTCCCCGAGGTTTCTCAGCTGGTGAGGAGGGGAGGCCGGGATTTAAACCCAGGCGGTCTGGCCTTGCAGTCCTCATTCATATGTGCGAGGGTGGCTGTGCTCCTCTTTGGGGATGGGTGCTGGGGGAAGACAAGGCATGTTCCTAGAGACAGGGGATGTCACCCTGCAGCTGACGGGAGCCTGTGGACCTGGGGAAGGGGTGGCAAGAAGGTCCAAGATCATGCTATGAATGTTTTTCCCCTAGACAGTGGGGATCTTCATAGGTTCCTGGGGTTTGCCTGCCCGGCATCATTTTTCGGATAGAACAACCTGTCTCTTCCTTTTGGGGAGCCACTCTTACCCTATTCTTAATCATGTGGTCAGGCAAGACTGACTCCAACCTTTAGCTCAAAAAGGGACAAGTGACCAGATCTGGTTAACGACAGTAAGACCCGCCCTCCATTCAGTGATTGGTTCATAGTTAGCTCGTGACTCAAGCTAAGCCAGTCAGAGAAAATCCTGGGACTTACTCATCTGTTGGGAAAGAGATACACTTTTTACTACTGGTGTAGCTAAGTGCTAGGATGTAAGCCTGGAATCACTTTGGGCCATCTTTGCCGTCACTTGGAAAGAGTCAGCCCGGGAATGTAGACAACATGAAGGAGAGCAGAGCTGAGAGGTGGAGAGACAGAAGCTTACTGACATAATTGGAACACCTGGATCCAGTCCTACCTGAATCCCATTTACTTTTCATTCAGATGGGGCAGAAATTATTCCTTTTCACTTAAGCCAGGCTGAGTTGGGTTTTTGTCACTTGTAACCAATTAAGTCCTGACTTAATGCATTTCTCAACAGCATGACGTAAAGCAGAAAGAGCTAAGCTGTTTATCAGGGGATCAAAGACCCGTGAGCACTGGTCTAGGTTCAGTTAAAAGAGTTGGCACATATGAAGAAGGAAAATCTTGTTCCGTAGGTGACAGGACTCTGTAAGTTGCCTGTCAAGCGGGTCTGCAGCTCTGCTCCATGTGTGGGCCATTGATCTCCATGTTGGGAAGAATTCAAATAAGCTCCTGGCGGGTAAGATGGGGGATGTGTGGACATGTGGATGGAGAAAAGGAGCAGAGTTGGAAGTACAGAAACAGAATTGGGTGTGGGTGCTCAAGGCTCATACACAATAAGAAGAACAAATTCCTTCGCCCCCGCTTCCGCCTTCCTCAGACCTCAGGTGAAGAGAAGCAGGTTCATTATAATTCAGGGTTCATGACACTGCATCTTGGCCCCAGGCAGTACTTAAATCCTCAGTCATCACCCAAGCCTTCCATCGATAAAAAGTGGTTGTGATCTAGAAGCCAGAAATAGTCTTTAACAGAAATAAATAGGATCAAGTAATGCACCTATTAAAACCTTCCAAGGGTTTCTATTTTTTTGTGTGTGTGTGAGGAAGATCAGCCCTGAGCTAACATCCATGCCAATCCTCCTCCTTTGTTGCTGAGGAAGACCAGCCCTCAGCTAACATCTATTGCCAATCCTCCTCCTTTTTTTTTCCCCTTTTTCTCCCCGAAGCCCCAGATAGTTGTATGTCATAGTTGCACATCATTCTCGTTGCTGTATGTAGGACGTGGCCTCAGCACGGTTGGACAAGCGGTGTGTCGGTGTGCGCCTGGGATACCAACCCAGGCCGCCCATAGTGGAGCACGCGCACTTAACCGCTAAGGCATGGGGCCAGCCCCTGGGATAGACTTTAATCTTAAGGTGGTTGTTAGGGCAACAAGGCCTCCCTTCCTCCAGGCTCTTGGGGACCACAGAATCATGGCTGGACTGAAAGGGCTGAACCAGAGGTGGTTCCCACATTTCATCTTGCAGCCAGGGCAGCAGAGGGGATGGGTTTGGGCTCTGGAACCAGAGCAGCTATGGAATCCTAGACTTAAACCCCCTGCACATCAGTTTTCTCAGTTGTAAAATAGGGATGCTAACAAAATTTAGCATACCACAAACCAGTTCTGACATATTTATAGGCAGATCTCTGAACTGCTGGTTCCAGACGGTAGCCAAGGGATGGCTCCATTTCCCTGTGTCTCTTCCCACTTGGATCTTTGTTGAATAGAAACCTTTCATCCCTTGGGAATCCATTTCGCTCCTGCCCCTTGGCCTAGTGACCTCAGAGAAAAGACTCCCAAGTCTAATTCCCAAGCTTACAATTCCCTCCAGTTGTGCGCTCTGTCTGGGGTTCAAAAGGCACTTCAAGGTGAGAAATCGTTAGCACTGGAAACAAGGAAAGGCAAGAATTTTTCATAGAATCCCACCGCTCAGAGCAGCTCTTTAAGAGGAACAGGGAATAAAGGGAGAGAGGGGGAGCGGGATAGGAAGCACAGCTTGTTCTCAATTTTATCCGAGAAAGGTCTTTAGCGGCAGCTGGGACCGGAGGCCCAAGAAACTAGACCAGGAATGAATTGTCTTTGGTTAGTTTTAAATGAACATCTTGCTGGTTCATTCCTGAAATAGACTGAACATCAGTTACATATCGAGACAAGAGGCTTGACCTCGGGTAAGTTGAAGGTTAAGAAAAGAAAACATTGTGTGGCGCAAAAAAAAAAAAAAAAAAAGCCGGTTATCAATGAACTGATCAGTACAGCTTTCAATAATGGTGATGGACAAGTAGGTAAACACCACTGCCTCTTGTACAACTGGCCTTATTGTACTGTAGTACGCAAAGGGGAGCCAGTGGGGGGCAGGCCTTTACGTGGGGCTTTCTTCTCTATTGGAGCCCGTTAGAGTGCCTTGTTGGGTATATTTCTTTCTCATTCAGGAGGCATGAATGCGGAGGACTTCCTGGGACCTGGTCATTACTTGGCACTCAGCACATGTACACAGCTGATGGAACCACAAGGACAAATGTAATGGTTCTTCCTCTCAGTCTTTCTATTCCTAACTTTCCACACATCCAGACAGTTCTGAGGCTCCTTCACTTCCAGGAGCTAAAGGAGAAGGGTGGTTCTAGGCAAAACAAGGAAGGTCAAGTTTGTCATTGGCCTCTCCCTGGCATTCTCTTTCTGAGCCCTTTCTTGGTCCTTCCTTCCGCTGTGTGCTGTCAATGCCAGTCCTTCAGACAGCGCAGAATGGCTCACCACTCCTGCACACCCAGGTATTAGTGACTTAATAGGTCCCTCCCTCGGGGGTATGTTTACCTTTTTATGGAGGACCAGAGGAGAGGGCAAAACTTAATCCAATGGTTTGAAATGGTAATGATGGCATTTCAAGCATCAATAGGTGATATATCTGTAGGGTTGGGCTTCAGGGCTCTTATGAAGCTGGTAGGAAAATTCCACTGCCCACTTCTCAAATGCCATTAGGAGATTACAGAAGGAAGGTCCTGGATAGTTTTTGATCTAAAAGACTTACATTATTATCATTAGATAATAAAAAGAACAATAGTGTTGGCACACTGATTTCCAGTTGACACAGCTTACTCACATTTTATCTTGATTATCTTTGTTTTATGGAGCAGGACACTGAGGCTCAGTGAGGTGGAGTGACATGGCCAAAGTCCCCCAGTCCTAAGTGGTGGGGGCTGGGACTCAGACACAGAACTTTTGACTCTAAACCACAGCCATAGAGACACACTCACAGGCCTCGGGAGAGAGAAAGAGATGAAGCTTGAGAACAATAGGGAGGAAACCCTTGGCTTGGCATGAGGGGGTGAGTAAAAATGGTCCTATTCGAATCTGATTCACCTGTGTTCCATTATCCAGAAACAGCGCATCTCTGGAAAATGAAGAGATCAAAAGAGGAAGTAAAGTGGAATCGAATGAGAGTTCCGGAAGGCCTCTTCCCAGCCAAGAGGCAAAAGCCTAGCTCATAATACTTGAAGATCATGCACACCAATTCTATCACCATATTTTCAATTACATGAAATGCTCTCGAGGAGGCTGGTGAAAGGGAAGGGAAGGGAGAGAGGGAAGCTATTTCAGTTGCATAAACTCAACCGAAGTGTTGGAAGTCTAGGAAGGGAAGTGCCAGTGGTCACCCCTCCTGGGCCCCTGGTCTGAGCTGGACACTTATGGCTCGTGCTCGTGCGCTTCATGTAAGAGGGCGCCAGCCAAGTGTGGCACGGCCTGATTTTAAATTAAAATGATGTGACTCAAAGCCTCCTTGCCTGTTTAGTTCCAAATCTGACACAGAATAATTAGTAGAAAGAGGAAAAGAAAAAATTAAATATTTTGAAAATGGTATAAGTTAAACCTCTATAGTTACCACAGATTTATTCCTCTAGCGTTTCTAGGTTCTGAAGTGTTCCACACCACTGTGTTGTTTTTTCCTTTTTCCCAACCACATATAATACTGTGCTACAATGGGGCATAGGTTGTCACTATCCCCTTTTTCCATGTACAAACACAAGGATGCTGTGGTCAGGGGTCTTCCCGCCAATGTCCTCCTGTGCCTTTGGGGGTACAGTTGGCCCTTGGCCTCTGGGTGGAAAGGCAGGGTCTCTGGGTTGGACGGGGCAGTGGGGGGTGGGAGGTTCTGTGAAGGGTTCCCCACCTCTAGGAGCAGCCTGCTTGGGGCACCGTCTGCCCCACCCTTCCTTTAGGAGCAGACTGTTCTGGAAGGCCACGACTTCTGGAGACAGTGGGAGACCGTTTTTGTTTTTGTTTTTCTGCAGGTTAGTGGTATATTGCTTCATTCACAGTTACTGTGGGCCTCTAAATTATCCCAGAAAAGTTCCTGCAAATCCCACCAAATAACTCAGCGGGAGATGTTTGGTGGCATGGGTCTGAGGTAAATCTAAGTTTCATAAAAAGGGAAAGGAGATCCTATATACATTTAGTATGTGTGTCCAGATCTAGTATATGTATATAGATGCATAAATATATATATACACACACCTACAGACACATACATACATACGTACGTGTATATATGCACACACACATATATATATATACACGTATTTATGTATGTAGAGAGAATATCGAGAGAAGAATTTTCCAGTGACGATGTGCAGGCGAAGCCACTTAACATTTTGCCACAATCTTAGGCAACGCTCTGGTCGGGGCCGCTTGCTCCTGAGCTCCTCTAGGCGTCTGTTTACACTCGAGCTCTGTGGGATTCACATGGCTGAATGTGAGCTGCGGCTGGTGCCCGGGCCTCAGCTCTGCACACACACGCTCCCAGGCTGGCCTTCTGGTCCCTGCCTGACAAGGCCTGGAGCACTGGGAAGGACGTTCACTGAGGTCACAGAGGCCACCCTTGGCCATGGCGTGCCACAGTGGGCAGGGCGGTGCCGCCCCATCCTGCAGCTCACATGGTGCCCGACTTGTCGGCTGAGCTGTTGGGGAACATCTTCTCGGTGGGTGTCCCAGCTGGGCTGCCCACGCCCAAGCTGCTGCTGCTGCTGGACCGACGCTGGACCACGGGCCACACCGGCCGCATGGGGGGCGGGCGCAGCTGGGCACCGGCCAGGCGGGCGCACAGGGCTGGCTTGAAGGTGGTCATCATCTCGGTGGAGGAGCTGCTGCTATGGTGCATGGCGGCGTCGGGGTCATGGACGACAATGGTGTGCAGGGGGCTGGCGGGCTCTGAGCTGATGGGGCCTGGCGGGATCTTCAGGGGCTCCAGGGTGTCCAGCACCACATCTGGCGCCTGCTTGACTGTGTTCTGCCTCTCGAGTTCCCGCAGCTCATGCAGAGCCGTGCTCATGGTCTTCTCGATGTCCTGGGGGCACAGAGAGCTCTGGTCAGCACAGAGTCTGGAGGCCTGGAGTCCAGTCCTTCCTCAGCTGCTAACCAGCTTGTGGGCTTCTTACGGAGCTCTCCCCACAAGCCTCAGGGCTAGGATGGAGATTAAATCCCCCGGGTGTCTTATAACCAAATGGGAAAATCAATGTGGGTGTCGCCTGCACACAGCCTGCAGAGGAAGCAGACTTAATGAGGGCAGGTTAGACTAGTGGTTAAGAAGGCAGGCTCTGCAGTCAGACAGATGGGTTCAAATCCTGGCTCCACTTCCTTACTATGTGACCTTGGACAAGTTACCCCGCCTCTCTGAGCCTCAGAATCCTCATTTGTAAATTACAAATAAGTATACTACTGACCTCAGGGCGTGGGTGAGCGTATTAAATGATACAATCCCTGTGAAGAGTTTGGCACGTAGTTGGCACATAGTAAGCACTCACAAATAATAATGACAATTATGATGGCAACAGTAGCTAATACCGAGCACCAATTCAAGCCCTTCCCACTGATAGTTCATTTAATCCTCACATTTATATAGTAGCAACTACCATTATGCTCATTTCACATATGAGGAAATAGAAGCTCAGACTGGTTAAGTCACTTGCCCAAGGTCACACAGCTAGTGAGTAGCATAGCCCAAGTCTCAACCCAGGTGGCTTGGCGTCAGAGTTCATGCCCCTAAATATTATTATTTTTTTAAAAAAGTCCTTTCCCATAACAAAATTATTTGGAGGTTATATATTGGAATTTTCCCAATGTTCACGCCAGAATGATAGGAGTGTTACTTTCGTCTCTGTATTATAATCAGAAAACTTTGTTTTTAGCAGAAATTTTAAAAAGCAGCAAAAATCCTCATCTGCCTACATAATCCCCAGGGATGTTGTAATATTTAAGAGCTCATCAGTATGAGAGCACTTGGAATGACACAGAGAGAGATCATGGCAGGCCCAGGACCTCCAACAAGCAGAGGGGCTGGGGCTTGTCCTTCCATATGGGCAGCTTCCCAAGGCCTCCCGTCCTCCTGAAGCCAGGAGGGGCTGCTGGAGCTGGAAGTCAGCATGAACCCAGGAGCCTTTGGCTACAGCAGAGGGCCTGGATTCTTGAGTATAAAGACACTCTGACACTTGCTGGCTGTGTGAACTTGGGCAAGTCTCAGTCGCTCTGTGCCTTACTTTGTTCCTCTGTTGAAAGCCCCGCATGTTTACTGTGAAGATGGAATGAGATAACAGACAAGATGAAGCTTTGTAAACTGCCAGACAATGGTTTTCAAACTCCCTTTAGCCCGAGTCCTCGGTTCACACAGGGCTTTACAGGGATGCCTCCACATTAGACAGACGCAAGAGGGGCTGCTCAGGCAGAGCCAACAGGCTTGGCTGCTGAGGGCACAATGAGGGACACTTCTTAAAACCACTGCTGGAAGGTGCTGTGCACAACCTCAGTGACAATGATGACTATTAAGACACACTTGCTTTTCCGCCCTGAGGCAAATCTGGAACAACTGAAAGTCTGATCAGACTGTTGGGGTTGGAGCCTGGAGCTGCCCTGGCTACACCCAAATCCTCTTTCATCTTCTCTCCTCCCGCTGTCTACAGACGGCCTCTTGCCGGCCCTGGGCCCCCATGACAGGCTCCAATCCGGCCACAGTCAGGGTCCCAACCTATCCTTTTTGCTTTGTTAAGAGACTATTGATAATTAGCCGATGGCTAATCTTACCTTTTGTGCTTCCCCATGACATCTTATCCTTTGCCCCATATCACTGGCTACTTTAAGAAGGGGTCTTTTGTGCCTTTATCCAAAAGGACTAGCTGTCGGGGGGTTTTCTGCATGACAGGAAAGATGGCAGTCCTCCCCCCATCTTTGCTATATCCAGCCCTGCAGTGATAAAGTCCACTTTCCACGCCCCACTCTGCTTAAATTTAAGCCCCTTGTTGACATCACTGCTCTCTCCACTCTACTCTAGCATGAGCTGAAAGGTAAAACTTTAATAAGTAAAATGGAATTATCACCCCTCCACCACCGTCCCGACCACCACCACCACTCTACCTTAGCAGAGTGTGAGCCAGAAAGATAGAAAGCTCAGAGAGAGATCAGCTGAGTAGTCTAGGCATGAGCCTTGCATTAGTCTGAGAGGTGATGCTGCAACCTCCAGCGTGGAGCTGCAGAGAGGAGCAGGCGGGAGGATGGATGGTGTGGGGAAAGGATCACTTTTCACCTCCTCCCAAATTAGATCTTCCCACTCTGGATGGCAGTGTTGCAGCTTCCCCAAACAGCCTCTTTAACCGGGTTCAAATCTAAATCCTAAAGGATATTTTGAGACCAAAGGATTTCAGGTAACTGCATTTACTACTCAGGATTCTCCACGCCACTATTCCCCTGGCAGGCCTGCAAAGTCAAGCATTCATCAGAGCCGATGCTGAGCAGGCTGGAGGCTGCCCAGTGTCCCCGCAGCTATTTACATATTGTTCACCGTGCTTTCCCATTTCACCTCTTGGTCAGTGAAGGAGCTCTTGAATGGCAGCTGTCAAATTCGACAGTTTGTAGATATCTTTGCAAACAGAAAATGCATGCAGCATTCCCCAAGTCTTTTCTTTGGGCTGGTCTTGCAAAATGCTCTGTGAATAAAGGCCAAAGAAGTCTGGGAGATGAGGTGTGCCCTGTCCTCTTGGAGATTCACAATGCACATCAACATATTTACAGGTTCTAAAATGTCTGGCAGACAAGCAATTCAACTTTGTCAGACCAGCATTCCTGAAACTTTGTTGACCACACAACTCTTTTTTTCCCTCTTAACATCCCATGGAATTAGTCTGCTGTGAGACCCACTTGTGGAAACACTGGCCTAGACTGTATTTGATTCTTTATGTAAAGTGCTCTGGGCCAGGCCTCAGGTAGCCCACTCCCCATCATGGCCCACGGAGAGCTTGCAGGTGATGGCAGATGCTAGGGTGATGCTTCTAAGAGGATGGCCTTCAAGAATGGAATGACCATCAGGTTGCCTGGCTCCTCTGCTGGACCTATGCCAAGGCACTGACCTGTAGGGATCCCTCGGGAGTGGGTGTCAGGACGTGGGCCAAGACAGATCCTGTGGGTGTGAACAGGAGCCCTAATTGCTGAGGGAGTTGCTCCTGTGTTGGTATTCCCTTGGAAATGTTCCTGGCCTCCTCTAGAACACACTCCCAAGCTCACAACTTTTCCCCTTCCCCCTGTGACCAGGGATTCAAATGCCGCTCTCCCCAATAGAATCCTCACAGCTGGGAAGCTTCTGGTTGTCTCTTTTACCTTAAGGGGTAGATAACATTGGGAAGGGGTTACATAACAGGCCCCCACCCCAAATTCCAGAGAGAAAAAAATGGAAACTTTTGAAAATATGATAGAACTGTCAAAGACACATGAAACCAGTTATGCAAATTATTAAAAATTTTTTAAAAATTGCTTCCTAACAATTTGTTAAATTTGGTTGGTTGGCTTGGCAAGTGTAAAAATCACAGATTTCTCATTCAAATTTTGAAAAATTTAGAAAATAAAGTACTCTACGCACTTTAGAAGAGCCTGGAACAGTGTTCCCTTCCCGCTTCAGCCGCTTACTCCCATCCCTCCTTTGGATCTCAGGTCTGATCCTCCCCAGGGAAGTCTCTCTCCGCCTAGGTGCAATCTCCACATTTTAGGCTCTCAAAATCCTGTGTACCACTCCTCCTAGACACCCCACCCAACTGCCATTTCACAGCTGTGTGTGTCACTGGTCGACCACTCTCTCTTCTCTAAACTGTGAGCTCCACCTGGGCAGGGCCTGGGTCCATTTTAGGTCATCATTGTACTCCCAGTGCCTAGCACAGGGACTGTCACATAACATGCTCATCAATATTTGTCAAGGAATGAATGAGTGAATGAACAGATGAATGAACAAATGAATAACTCAATCCTACCACCTTGTGGAGACACCTGCCATTACCGCATCGGCATCATCCGCCTCAGCAGGGCAGGAATGCCCCCTCCAGCCCTGGAGACTGGGGGTCTTCAGTCTTTACAGGATCCCTAGCCAGCAGCTGCACCCACTCAGCTTTCATTCCTCAAAGGGAGGCCAGCAGAGAGACAGAAAGCCAGTTCGCTATCCATCTTATGTTCTGGCTTAACCTTGAGCCTGAACAAGGGCAAAGTGGCTCCCCACCCCGCTGCCCCTCTGGGGGTCTCGGCTGGCCCAGCCTGCCTTCCCGCTGGCCCTTACTTCTGCCGGGGCCTCAGCCTCCAGGGACTGGTAGTCCCCCAGGCTGCTGTGCCTGGTGGAGCCGCACGTCGACCTCATCGAGTGCCCTTCGGAGAGCGCCTACTTGTCAGGGTAGTTGATGCTGCTGGCGCTCCTGAACATCGCCATCCTCCGCTTCTCGGGGCTCTCCATCCTCCCCCGCGTGAGGGAGATTTTTGTGGGGGCTGCCGGGGCAGGCGGCGGCCCGGGGCGGCGTGTCTACGCTGGGGCCCAGGCCCCCGGGCGAGCTGGGTATGTCGCCCCCGCTTCAGCGCCTGGGGATGGCCGCTCCATCAGATCGTAACCGCACTCTGCAGAGGAGCCAGGGGGCGGGGCCGTGGGGCAGATGTCAACCCTGGCAAGTCTCAGAATGGGTCAGCCAACCCCCAGGCCACGCACTACACACTACTCCAGGGAGCGCGTATAGTAAAGCCTCATTCAGCCAGACTCGGCAATTCCGCCAGGAGAGCGCGGGCGGGGCGCGCAACTCAGCGGCAGGAGCAGTTGAACCTGTGCACAGGGTGGAATCGGGAGCTGTCTGCTTCCAGGCTGCAGCCCACGGTGCTGATGACACGATGAATCTCGTCTACACGCTAAGTCAATGGCAGGAGGATTTCAACCTGGGAATGCTTGGGCGGTGGTTAGTTAGGCTCATGATACGTTTTTAAGTGGTTCAGACATCTCCATGGTTCTGAAGGGCTTCTGATTGGTCCGAAGCCTTGAGGTTTGACTGTACCAGAAAGTTACTAGCTCCCTGCAAGGGCAGGAGGGGCCCCGTGGCCGCTGAACACAGTCCAGTGTTGTCCCCCACCCCCAATCTCCCCAGCAGAGGGCTATTTCTAGGAGGCTTTTCCAGATCTTGGAAAACTAGTCATTCGAGAGTAAAAATCGCATCATTGGACACGCCTCCCGTGTACTTGGTCACCCTTCACCCCTTGGGAGCCTCTGGTGGAGTGAAAAGGGGACTACAGTGTCCATCAGGAGGGTGAGTCCTCGTCCTGTCTCTGTCACAGGCTTTCCTGTGTCCTCTATCAGAGTCATTTTATTAATCTGTTAAATGGGTGTAATGGTCCTCATCCACCTTTGAGGGAGGTTCAGTGGGTGTGAAAACACTTTGAAGAGGAGAGGTTCTACCCACAGGAGATTCTGCTACCTCCTATGGAGGTCACCAAAGATTGTAAGACACCTGTGAGGGGAGGGAAGGCTGGAAGTCGTGAGGGGGTGGGGAGGAGGGACCGAGTGGCTGTGACCAGGGGACCAAGCTCAACGTGGTCAGCGGCGCTTTAGATCCTAGTGCCCCAGCCAAGCTAAGCCCCGCCTATGGGTACCCCATCAGGACTAAAGCATAGGTGTTGGTGAGGAAGAGGTACCGAGAAAGGAAGAACAGGAAGAAGGTAGATGAGGGAGGGAAGAGGGAGAGGAAAATGAGGCAGGAGAAGATATGGCCCCCAGAAGTCAAGGGACCATGACTTTGTCATCTACCTAACCCAACCTTCCACTTTCCCGGCAATTTTGTAATCTATGGCCGTGCCCTGAGCTGAGTAGAATATGGTGAAAAGAGGCAACAGGACTTCCGCTAAAATCACTTCATAAGCATATGTTCCCATCACCGCTGATGTCTTTGGCTCTATCTGCAAGTACCCATATGTGTGGGTTGATCCCATGACCTCTCCACCGAAAAAATGGAGACTGACATTTTGAGAATCTGAGCAAGAAAGCAGGGAGAAACTCAGCTTTGCTTTCTTTTCTTCTTTTCTTTTCTTCTCTTTTCCTTATTTTATTGTTATTTTTCAACAACCACACTTTTTGGACTACACCTGTATGCAGAATGACGAGTGCAGCTCCTTGCCTGGCAGAAAGGTCATGTGACACAGCCCAGGCCACACACAGGAGTGGAGAAATGGGCAAATGTGCTCCCACCAAATGGGGTGAGTCGAGTGTCAATCCACCCCCTCCCCGTGAGTGGGTGTGAGTTTTCTGTTCATGTAGTGCACTTCAGGGAGTCTGTGAGCTCTAAATTCTTATTTTTTTTTCTTTAATATTTTGTTTATTGCAGTAACATTGTATAAATTTCAGGTGTACATCATTATACTTCTATTTCTGCATAGATTACATCATGTTCACCACCCAAATGCTAATTACAACCCATCACCACACACATGCGCCGAATTATCCCTTTCGCCCTCCTCCCTCCCCCATTCCCCTCTGGAAACGACCAATCCAACTAAATTCTTAAATGTAACAGCTTAGGTCTTCAACAGAAAATGCAAGAACTGGAGAGAGGTAGCAAAAATACTCGCCAATTTGTAACTCTGTCTCCCATTTATTATTATGTTTTTAAATAGAAAGCACTGATTTGCCAATATATGTCCTTCCTCCTTCTTCTCTACGCCAGACCCCAAGCTGGATGATTTTATACCTGGCATTCTTGGGCCAGTTCCAGCCAGCCCACCCCAGTGTGCCCAATATCACACCTGTGGAGAACAAAGGGCCACAACAGCCTCCCTCTCTCGCTCCTGCCCCTTCACTTCTCCCAAACCAGACACGACAGGCACGGCACTAGCAGGAAAAACTGAAGCTGCATATCCTACCGGCCCATCACCCCTCAAAGCCGTAATCCAAGATGTGCTCCGTGGGGGACTGGAGGTCGTTTTTTTGGAGGAGGCCTTGTCGTCCAGCAGTGACCCACCGCTGGCCTAGCTGTCAGCCTTTTGGCTCAGGCTGTCCAAGAAGGCTTCGTCTCTGTGGAGAAGGACGGATGTGAATTGGGAGTGCTTTGCTCCAAGAACCCAGGATGTGCAGGACTCCTTGAGACCTGCCTGGCGGGCTGGATCAACATACACTTTATGGTTAATTTACGCCCACAGCTTGGGATGAGCCACTTCCCACCCCACACTTACCACCACGCACGCCCACTACCACGCTCCTCGGTCAGTTTCTCCAGTGGGAGGCCCTCCTCTGTGCCACCACCCTCGTGCCTACCCTCTCCCCTCCCCTCAGCTAGGCTGGTCTTCTCTCCCAGGCTGCTCCAGGCTAGGACAAGCTAAATGCTGGAGGGTGTGTTGGAGAATGTGGGGAGGAGCCTGCAAGCTGAGCACTGAGCACAGTCTCCATGTGGCTCCATGAGAAGCGGTTTGGGGCTAAGCAAGGGAGGAAGAAGGTGCCTCCCTCCCTCACCTCCTCACCCACGGTGTGGGACAATTCTGAGGTGGCTCGAGCTTGTTGGGGGGCCCTGCCAGCCTCCTCCCACTGCCCTCTCCCTTCCAGTGCCCTGTCCCTGCCCTCAGAGGCCTGGGGACATCAGAGGGCTGCTGAGGGCCCTCCACTGTGGCATTCCTCTTGGGGTTTGCCTGGCCCTGGACTTTTCTCTGGCTTCAGACCATCCTCTCTACCATCAAAACTTATGCTTTTGGTCCCCTTCCCTTGAGGTCCAGCTAGTGGCTGCTTCCTCAATAAACCAGCTCCATCTGAGCCTGACCAGAGCTCTAAGGGAGTGTGTGTGCAGGAACCTTCAAGAGCTTTCAGAGAATGGAAGGTGTAGGCTTTCCGGGCCTTCGAGTAGGGCTAGGTATTTGGGATGCAGGGCTCTTTATAATGTCTGAAATTATCATTTTTTAAAATCATATCTATTAACTGGAAACAAGGGGATGATTGTTTCTGCCCATCCCCTGAAGAAGCCACTGTGGGGGTAGAGCCATAAGTGTCCAGCTCAGACCAGGGGCCCAGGAGGGGTGACCACTGGCACTTCCCTTCCTAGACTTCCAACACTTCGGTTGAGTTTATGCAACTGAAATAGCTTCCCTCTCTCCCTTCCCTTCCCTTTCACCAGCCTCCTCGAGAGCATTTCATGTAATTGAAAATATGGTGATAGAATTGGTGTGCATGATCTTCAAGTATTATGAGCTAGGCTTTTGCCTCTTGGCTGGGAAAAGGCCTTCCGGAACTCTCATTCGATTCCACTTTACTTCCTCTTTTGATCTCTTCATTTTCCAGAGATGCGCTGTTTCTGGATAATGGAACACAGGTGAATCAGATTCGAATAGGACCATTTTTACTCACCCCCTCATGCCAAGCCAAGGGTTTCCTCCCTATTGTTCTCAAGCTTCATCTCTTTCTCTCTCCCGAGGCCTGTGAGTGTGTCTCTATGGCTGTGGTTTAGAGTCAAAAGTTCTGTGTCTGAGTCCCAGCCCCCACCACTTAGGACTGGGGGACTTTGGCCATGTCACTCCACCTCACTGAGCCTCAGTGTCCTGCTCCATAAAACAAAGATAATCAAGATAAAATGTGAGTAAGCTGTGTCAACTGGAAATCAGTGTGCCAACACTATTGTTCTTTTTATTATCTAATGATAATAATGTAAGTCTTTTAGATCAAAAACTATCCAGGACCTTCCTTCTGTAATCTCCTAATGGCATTTGAGAAGTGGGCAGTGGAATTTTCCTACCAGCTTCATAAGAGCCCTGAAGCCCAACCCTACAGATATATCACCTATTGATGCTTGAAATGCCATCATTACCATTTCAAACCATTGGATTAAGTTTTGCCCTCTCCTCTGGTCCTCCATAAAAAGGTAAACATACCCCCGAGGGAGGGACCTATTAAGTCACTAATACCTGGGTGTGCAGGAGTGGTGAGCCATTCTGCGCTGTCTGAAGGACTGGCATTGACAGCACACAGCGGAAGGAAGGACCAAGAAAGGGCTCAGAAAGAGAATGCCAGGGAGAGGCCAATGACAAACTTGACCTTCCTTGTTTTGCCTAGAACCACCCTTCTCCTTTAGCTCCTGGAAGTGAAGGAGCCTCAGAACTGTCTGGATGTGTGGAAAGTTAGGAATAGAAAGACTGAGAGGAAGAACCATTACATTTGTCCTTGTGGTTCCATCAGCTGTGTACATGTGCTGAGTGCCAAGTAATGACCAGGTCCCAGGAAGTCCTCCGCATTCATGCCTCCTGAATGAGAAAGAAATATACCCAACAAGGCACTCTAACGGGCTCCAATAGAGAAGAAAGCCCCACGTAAAGGCCTGCCCCCCACTGGCTCCCCTTTGCGTACTACAGTACAATAAGGCCAGTTGTACAAGAGGCAGTGGTGTTTACCTACTTGTCCATCACCATTATTGAAAGCTGTACTGATCAGTTCATTGATAACCGGCTTTTTTTTTTTTTTTTTTGCGCCACACAATGTTTTTTCTTTTCTTAACCTTCAACTTACCCGAGGTCAAGCCTCTTGTCTCGATATGTAACTGATGTTCAGTCTATTTCAGGAATGAACCAGCAAGATGTTCATTTAAAACTAACCAAAGACAATTCATTCCTGGTCTAGTTTCTTGGGCCTCCGGTCCCAGCTGCCGCTAAAGACCTTTCTCGGATAAAATTGAGAACAAGCTGTGCTTCCTATCCCGCTCCCCCTCTCTCCCTTTATTCCCTGTTCCTCTTAAAGAGCTGCTCTGAGCGGTGGGATTCTATGAAAAATTCTTGCCTTTCCTTGTTTCCAGTGCTAACGATTTCTCACCTTGAAGTGCCTTTTGAACCCCAGACAGAGCGCACAACTGGAGGGAATTGTAAGCTTGGGAATTAGACTTGGGAGTCTTTTCTCTGAGGTCACTAGGCCAAGGGGCAGGAGCGAAATGGATTCCCAAGGGATGAAAGGTTTCTATTCAACAAAGATCCAAGTGGGAAGAGACACAGGGAAATGGAGCCATCCCTTGGCTACCGTCTGGAACCAGCAGTTCAGAGATCTGCCTATAAATATGTCAGAACTGGTTTGTGGTATGCTAAATTTTGTTAGCATCCCTATTTTACAACTGAGAAAACTGATGTGCAGGGGGTTTAAGTCTAGGATTCCATAGCTGCTCTGGTTCCAGAGCCCAAACCCATCCCCTCTGCTGCCCTGGCTGCAAGATGAAATGTGGGAACCACCTCTGGTTCAGCCCTTTCCGTCCAGCCATGATTCTGTGGTCCCCAAGAGCCTGGAGGAAGGGAGGCCTTGTTGCCCTAACAACCACCTTAAGATTAAAGTCTATCCCAGGGGCTGGCCCCATGCCTTAGCGGTTAAGTGCGCGTGCTCCACTATGGGCGGCCTGGGTTGGTATCCCAGGCGCACACCGACACACCGCTTGTCCAACCGTGCTGAGGCCACGTCCTACATACAGCAACGAGAATGATGTGCAACTATGACATACAACTATCTGGGGCTTCGGGGAGAAAAAGGGGAAAAAAAAAGGAGGAGGATTGGCAATAGATGTTAGCTGAGGGCTGGTCTTCCTCAGCAACAAAGGAGGAGGATTGGCATGGATGTTAGCTCAGGGCTGATCTTCCTCACACACACACAAAAAAATAGAAACCCTTGGAAGGTTTTAATAGGTGCATTACTTGATCCTATTTATTTCTGTTAAAGACTATTTCTGGCTTCTAGATCACAACCACTTTTTATCGATGGAAGGCTTGGGTGATGACTGAGGATTTAAGTACTGCCTGGGGCCAAGATGCAGTGTCATGAACCCTGAATTATAATGAACCTGCTTCTCTTCACCTGAGGTCTGAGGAAGGCGGAAGCGGGGCGAAGGAATTTGTTCTTCTTATTGTGTATGAGCCTTGAGCACCCACACCCAATTCTGTTTCTGTACTTCCAACTCTGCTCCTTTTCTCCATCCACATGTCCACACATCCCCATCTTACCCGCCAGGAGCTTATTTGAATTCTTCCCAACATGGAGATCAATGGCCCACACATGGAGCAGAGCTGCAGACCCGCTTGACAGGCAACTTACAGAGTCCTGTCACCTACGGAACAAGATTTTCCTTCTTCATATGTGCCAACTCTTTTAACTGAACCTAGACCAGTGCTCACGGGTCTTTGATCCCCTGATAAACAGCTTAGCTCTTTCTGCTTTACGTCATGCTGTTGAGAAATGCATTAAGTCAGGACTTAATTGGTTACAAGTGACAAAAACCCAACTCAGCCTGGCTTAAGTGAAAAGGAATAATTTCTGCCCCATCTGAATGAAAAGTAAATGGGATTCAGGTAGGACTGGATCCAGGTGTTCCAATTATGTCAGTAAGCTTCTGTCTCTCCACCTCTCAGCTCTGCTCTCCTTCATGTTGTCTACATTCCCGGGCTGACTCTTTCCAAGTGACGGCAAAGATGGCCCAAAGTGATTCCAGGCTTACATCCTAGCACTTAGCTACACCAGTAGTAAAAAGTGTATCTCTTTCCCAACAGATGAGTAAGTCCCAGGATTTTATTTCAATGAGATTTTGGGGGAAGTCTTTGAATAAAAAGAAATTATTTGTAACTTTAATCTTTCTGTGCAAGAGTTTTTTGGAATAAAGTTATGTTGATAAAGATAGGGGAATGATAAAGTCCCCTTAATGTAGACAGTAACCTGTATGGGTGTGCGTGGTTTCCAGGGTCTCAATATTATGCAGATGTCTTGTTATTCAAAGCTTTCTGCCTCTAAAATAATTATCAATCTCTCTTGAAAGGCCAAGGGGGGATGGACGGTGAATTATAAATCCATACTACTCAAAATGTAGCCTGAAAACTAGTATTGCTCTGCAAACTGTTATCGGTCCTCAATGATATAAATACAGAAACTGAGAGTGTTTAGAAACTTTTATAACAATTTAACAATACACTTTTTATATTTGTTTAATTTGATAATCTAAATGGAAGCTTATAAAAAAAAAACTATTGAAATCTTTCCTGGTGTCTCTTGAGGAATTTCAAAAGGGATCCAATTCATAACCTATAGCAACATAGAAACATTTCTTTTTAAATTGACACTCAGAAGTGGCATTTCTCAAGTCATACCACCAGTCCAGCCTGGGCATGCAAAATGAATGATCGTTACTGTAGCCATTTTGGCATCCATATGCATCAGGTGATTAGATTTCCTATTCCTAAACCTCACCACTTGGAGATAGGTACTGTTATTATCCCTATTGTAGAGAGAAAAAAAAAAAAAGGTGGCTCAGAGAGGTAAATTAACCTCTCTAATGACACACAGCTAGTTAAATAATGAAAAAGGTTCTCTGATGTCAAAGCCTCAGTTTTCCTTTTGGCCTCAACCCTATGTAAGGGCAATTTATAACATTTGCCTGCATGTTTAAAACCTTTTCCTATTCCTCCCTCTCCCCGGTTCTTCCAAATCCATCAAACAATCCCTTTCACAGTTTTACTGAAGGTCCAAAGTTCCCTTTGAGGTCGTAACTACCTAAGAAGTTGATGGAGTGTGAACGGCCCTCTTTACGACAAGGGGGCCTGAGTCCTCTTCACCCCTTCCAACTCCTCTATCACCTTGTCTGGAGATTCTATCACAGAGGAAGTTCTTCTGAAGGCTGTAACTGACTGCAGTTTCAGATGTCTTTGGTTTATGCTTATCGTTCTTGATCTATATACACTTTCACTCAACCCTGATAAAAGAACTTAGAAAGAAGCATATTTGAGTTAATGTGGTGCTTCGTAACGTCCCTATTCACTGGAAGAAGTTCTGCAGCTTGTTATCGTTTGTTGTTATTCTTGTCACTAATGTTGTACCAGAGTTGAGTGTTCTAAGCCTGCTCCCCGAAGGGGGTACTACCACTGAGAGAGCAGATCACGGAATGAAGAAAGATTAATAAGGGTCCCGCGTTTTGCACCACCTCCGCCAGGTCTCTCAATGTTCTGTCCACTTTTACACACAGAGCAGAAGCACAGCCTCGTGATGTCCTCTTGTGGCCATATGTTTAGTTGCAAGATGGTGGTGGAGTTTTTCTTTAAAAGTAAAAATAAAGAAAAAGAGAAGGAAAAAAGGTCTTGCATATGTTTTTAGTCAGCAACAAGTTTCGAGATGTGACAGTCCTGTCAAAACAAAACAATTCAACAAACTTCAAAGTAACCACAGCAGAAGATGTGTAGGCACATTTTGGAGCCTTGTCGACAGAGCCTTGCAGTGAAATGTGCCAAAGACATTTTGAAGGACAAACAATACAATCTGAAAGGGAAGTGGTGTAAGTCACGCTCAGGTGTGTGAGAATTAGGACAGGGACCCAAAGGAAAACCAGCTGAGAAACGGAGGCAGAGCATTAATGGAAAGGAAGGACAGAACCTCAATGTTCAATTTTCTGCTGCTGGAAGCTGAGTTTGCTGCCTGCTTTTAAGAATGCAAGTTCTTGGTTCCTTCATTTATCCATTTACCCAGGCGCGAAGAAGACAGTGTCCCTGTCTTCACAGAGCTTACGTTTCAGAGAGAGGAGACAGGAAATAAACACACAAGGAAACAAATGAACCAGATAATTTCAGAAAGTGAAAAGTCCTGTGGAGACAATGAAACAGCATGATAAGGAGAGAAACTGAGTGCAATGGAGAGGAATGGGGGAGAGAGAGAGAGGAAAGTTCTCCATCAAAGAAGTGGTGAAATTCTGGATACATATATACATATATATGTATTTTTTTTTGGTTAGGAAGATTGGCCCTGAGCTAACATCTGTGCCCATCTTCCTCTATTTTGTATGCGGGATGCTGCCACAGCATGGCTTGATGAGTGGCGAGTAGGTCCACACCCGGGATTTGAACCTGGGAACCCTGGGCCACCGAAGCAGAGCATGGGCCCGTAACCACTACGCCACCAGGACGGCCCCCCTGGATACATTTTGAAGGTGGGCTTGACAAGATTTGTTGACAGATTGGATATGGGCTGTGAGAGAAAAGTGAGCCAAGGTGACGCCAAAGTTTTTGACCCAAGCAGTTGCCACTTATGGAGATGGGGAGACTCTGCATGGGGCCCTCCGGGAGTCAGGTCTTGCACGCACTGAGACTGCAGTGCCCGCTGGACAGCTGAGTGAGTGGGATGGACAGCGATCCACCAAGGTGCTCTCTGGCCTTCTGGCTTCCCTGTGGATGTGCTCAGGCATGCATGATGTGTTGGGGGTGCACCCCGTGCTGGGGACCCTTGTGAGGAGGAGGAACAGAGGGTGCAATTCTAAAGCTGTGAGCACAAGACGGAAACAGGGTTTCAAGAGAGAAGATGGAAACTCACAGAACAGGGGACTGTTAGCTCCAGAGGGAGCTGAGCGAAGAGAGACAAAGGGGGTCTGCCAGCCAGGATTGGGGCCCTGGACGCCCTGGGGGTATCTGGCAAGTCCCCAGGAGGGAGAAGGGGACCCAGGGAAACCAGCTGAATGTCTGGATGTTAAACCCAAAGAGATGGAGAAAGCCCCAGAAGTCACAGGGAAAATCTGAATGTGATGAGACTGTATGTTGTCTTCTCTCAGGCGGGATGGGGTCTCAGGCTCAGACAATGATTTCCACTCAGAAAGTAAAAAAAAAAAACCTAAATTTTACACACTTGATGATGAACTTGTATAATTCTTAGGCTTTAAAAGTTTGCACGGCCCTGAGAGGGAACATCTCTCTTGCCTCACCAAGTCGTGGCCCTGCTGGGAGCCCCGGGGGACAGGGTAGACCCCACAACGCAGAGTTACCCCCCAAGGGGGGCAGCTGGGGTCTTTACCCACCAATGTGGGTGAAGAGCCGCTCCCGAGGGACGGGACCCCCTGGGCCTCTGGCCCGCCTCGTGGGCGGCAGAGCATGGGTGCAGGGGGAGAGCCTCAGGTGGAGAAATGCAGGTGCTGGATGGGGGTGCCCTGAAGTGTGCGGGCAGGGATGGGGACACTGGCGTCATGCCGCCCGCTGACTCTTCAAGTGCAGCCCAGCTGCTGCTCCACGGCTTCCTTCTCCACGGAAGTTCATTTCAGTCCCAGGCACTCCAGTCGCTGCCAATGTCTCCTGTGGATGAAACCCCACGTCTCCCTGCCCGTAACTTGTCACCCTGTCTGACACCCAGACCCTCTCCCTACAGCCCATCACGTATTTGATGACAGCATTCAACCTCCCCGCCCCCGACCCCAAGTTTTCTTTTCTCAGAATCAATTGCCCCTATTTTTTCATTGCTCCTCCCAGCCCCCCACACACTGCAGTTAGCTAGTTAACATTCCGCTCAAAACGGGTGCCCTGAGCTGAACTCAACACCCCAGGCAGAGTGAAATCACTGGAACATGTGTTAGGAATGCCTCCTCTCCATTTCTTATGATCAGAGCCATGCATTAGGGCCCTGCTAGATGCCACTTCCCTCAAGACGCTGTCCTGATACCGCCAGCATCAGGTGAGCGTGTGCTGTGTTGTGAATGTCCTTGTTTTGTACCTGTGAACAGGTGACCGTACTATAGTTAGGTCCGTGTCTTGTCTCTCTCCCAGCTGGACCGTGCTCTTCGGGTGGGACCTATGTCTGATTCATCTCAGGGAGCCCGATGGAGTTTGGCCAAGTGCCTGGCATGTCGGTTTCCCAGAGAGTAAACCTCATGGGCAGAGCATCTGCGGGAGACTGAACAATTCAGTGTGAGTCAAATGCAAGGATGGGGTGGTAGGGAAAAGGTCTGCAGGGGGATAGCTCACAGAGGGTCCCGAAAGCCCACTAAGGAACTGGGACTTGCCTTGAAGGGAATGAGAGCCATGGACAGATCTCAAGGAGAGCGACACTGTTTCCTCACACATTGGGCTGTTTAGTGTCAAGAAAACCAAAACGGCGGACATGACGGGGGAGTCACAAGACTCCCAGCCCATCCCCAGCCCTCTGCTTACTTCCCCTGGCCCTGCTCTCAGAGGGAGAAGGAAAGTCTTCTCTGACCGGCCAGATGCTGGGGCCGTCCCTGGGCAGTCTCGTGATCACGTTGAAAGACTCTGCACACACTGCAACCCAGCCCCTCGAGAAGCAGCCAGGGGCCTCCTGGACATTCCTTGGGCTTCTTAGGAGCCCATGTGGAAGCTCCCTGATAGAGGAACCCTCCCTCTGGACCCCCCAGGATGTCTGGCTGCCCCTGGAGCTCCCCTGGAACCTTGAGCTGGCTGAACAGCCCATACCTCGGTCAGGACTCTTAGAGGGACTGCTCTGTGCCACTGTTATAAACAGGAGAAATCCTCACAGTGGAAAGGCCCAACTCCCGTGTTGTAGTCAGAAAACTCAGCTTCACTTGTAAGCGACCCTGAAGCCGCTCTGGGGGCCCACACACATGCCACTTCTCTGACGCCCCACACAGGCTGGCTCACGGGACTTTGTTATGCTATTATGGACCTCTTGGTTGTAGTTAATCAAGGCCACTGAAGTTTCTCTTGGGCCTTCTGAGAATGTTAGGTAATGTCAGTACCCAGTTTCTGCCTTTCTGCCCTGCAATATGGCTCACAGCCTTTTCCCTTCAGAACCACGTTCATTGCTGTTGAGAGTTACCATCATAATTCTAAGTCGCTTCCCCGTTTAGTTGTTCTGACTAACTTCAAGCACTACATCACTGCACACTTCTCACACTCGAGCACGCACAGCCCCATCCTGTGCAGGGAGGATGCAAAACAGCGTCCCTGTGCCACATCTTTCTGGAGCATCAAGTTTATTACAAGACTTGGAAAACCAAGTACTTTACAAGAACCGTCCCTCTTCCCCACAAACATGGAAGAAGAGACAGAGAAGAAGTGCCCCAGGAAGAAGAGTCCGGTCTGGCAGACCTGCAGCTAGGGAGGCCTCTCCTCCAGGCCATCCTCTAAGTACACCAAGTATTCTGGATACGATGCTTCTGAAGGCCATGCGGGTGCCAGATACCATTGCGACTTGAATCCCGTGCAGAGAAGGCTGCAGCAGTTTGCACATCTCTGTCATCCACTGGACCCAATCCTCTTCCCCAGATGTCCGTGGACAGACAGCCTGTACTGCTTGCCCTGCTCCCACTCGCAGCTGAATGTGTCCAGCCTCTGTCCAAACTCACACACTACGCTGCCAGGCTCCCTGGAGCTCAGCATCTTGCTCTCCATTTAAAATGCAGGGGTGTGGCTTGACCTCCCCACAATCTGTGATTTGTCCCTGCCTTGACATTAAAGTGGCTTCACTCTGTTGCGTTTGCCATGCTTTTTCTTGCAGGGCAGACAAAAACAGAAACATCTTAGAAAGCTGAAGAATCTCCCAGTCGCCCCCCACCAGCCCTGGCTGGGGCCAGAGGGAGAGGCCGGGGTCACCCCATCAGGCTGCCCACCATGGGGGCAGTTGATTCGCCCTGGGGCTCCTCTACTTTTGCTGGAGCTGTGGGTGGAGGGGACGGCCCCAGGGCTGCTCTGGGGGGTTGACCTGGGGGTGGTGGTCCTCGACTCCAGGCTGGGTAGGGGACTGGCAGGCTCTTCAGCCTTCAGCCCTGACCCCTGGTGCTCCTCAGCCCGCTGATCTGCCTTGTGGAACCAGGTGGGAAGACGAGATTGGCTGTGACTGTGTCTTACTCCGAGAACAGAGACCTCTGGCTGCACCTTGCAAGTTGGGGGAGAACTGCCCTTGTTCCTCATTCCGTCTGTCACCCAGGGGTCCCTCTTGTCACAGGGAAGCTCCCTGTAAGGCCTGAGTTTCTCCTGGCCCATGTTTACCCACGGGTCGTTCATAATATCTTGTAAAGTTCTTCTCTTCCTAGGGTTGAGGGTCATCATTTTTTTTCAAGAGTCTTCTGCATTCCGATGGTAAGTGCATAGGAAGCAAGAATCGCCCTCTCAGTACCTGCTGCTCCCATGTAACAAAGTCGTCTCCCGGGAAAGGCAGGGACGCTGTGACCATAGTATAAAGGAGCACACCGAGGCTCCAGACATCCACAGGGGGGCCATCGTAGTTTTGGTGCTGGAAGATTTCCAGGGCCATACAATGGAAGCTACCGCAGTACGTTCTCAGCTTACCACCCGTGAACACATTGCTGAGCCCAAAGTCCATGAGTTTTACATTCAGTTCAGTGTCGAGAAGAATGTTATCTGGCTTCAAGTCCCGGTGGATGATGCCTTTCTGGTGGCAGTAGTGGAGAGCCGAAACCACCTGCCAGAATTTGCCCCGGGCCTCTTCCTCTGTCATGGGGCCGTGATCTTCCAGGTAATCATACATGTCTCCTCTGCTCATGTGCTCCATAGTGAGAAATAATCTTTCCTTGGTGTCAATCACCTCAAATAATTTGATGATATTTGGGTGCTCCAAGGCTTTCAGGCTCTGGAATTCAAGGGAAAGTGTCTTGATGCCAGTGGAGCTCAGTGGGTTCTTCTCAATGACTTTAATGGCCACCTCTGTCCCAGTTGGGATGTGGTGGGCTAACTTCACCTTGGCAAAGCTGCCCTCCCAATGGTCTTAATGAACTCATAGTTGTTAATAAGGGTCCTCTTGTCAGAAGAGGTAGCCGCAGGGCCTGGAAGCATGGTGACCTGCTAACTACACTAACTAAAAATACTAACTAATGAATGCTAACTATGCTTATTAACTATGCTAACAAAGAAAACTATAGTATGCTAACTAATACTAACTAATGATACTAACAATGCCACCTTTGCTTACTAACTATGCTAATAAATAACACTAAAACACTAATATGCTAACTATACTGACTATACCAACAATAATAACTATACTAACTGTACTAATAATACTAACAAAATAAAAATAAAATAAATTTATTTAAATAAATTAAATTAAAAATTTAAAGAAAATGAGAAAAAGAACAAAAAAAGAAAAAGAAAAATGAGAAAAGAAAAAGAAAAATTGAGAAAAAGAAAAAGAAATGAGAGAAAAGAGAAAACGAATAACAAAATGAGAAAGGAGAACAAATAAAAATAAAAATAATAATAAAGAAAAATGAAGAAGAGAAAAACAGTAGAAAAAAAGAAAAATGAGGGAAAATAAACTAAATGGGAAAAAAAGAAAAAGCAAAATGGGAAAAAACAAACAAAATGGGAAAAAACAAAAATGGAAAAAAAGAAAATGGGAAAAAATAAAGAAAATGGGGAAAAAAAGAAAAAACAACAAAATGGGAAAACAAGCTAACCAAAGTCCAAGCGCTACAGGTCACCACAAAGGAGCTTCCTCAGCCATAAGGACCAAAAACCTAGGCCCGGCCAGAGACTTATATAGGTATTGGTAAATTCCGTCACAATGGCTCCTTCTGAGGTCAGAGCAAGAAATGGGCCAGTCACGGCAAGGGATAACCACAGTGGTTTTCTCACGTTTTGGTCTCAAGACCCCTTTACTCTTAAAAAAAAAATGACCCCAAAGAGCTTTTTATTTATGTGGGATATTAGAGAGTGATATTTACTTTATTGGAAGTTAAAATATGTAGGATACTTCAGTGGCCTTTTCATTTCTAATTTAAAAATCTGTAATAATTTTTGGCTTTTAAAGACCTCATA
This sequence comes from Ceratotherium simum simum, assembly GCF_057802395.1. Lineage (NCBI taxonomy): Eukaryota > Metazoa > Chordata > Mammalia > Perissodactyla > Rhinocerotidae > Ceratotherium > Ceratotherium simum. The sequence goes on from NC_141904.1 coordinate 81,833,132, forward strand.
ATGTCTACACTTAAAATATTCCTTTTCCTTAAACTCTGATTAGTCTCAAAATGATCCTACAACTTAACTGATATTATAATACTACAGGAAAATGGTCTGTTGCATAAGACATGAGAAGGGACATCATCAGCATTTATAAAGCTGAGAGGAAGAGAGCTTTCATCGTATTTTCCCCAGGAAGATCATGAGCAGATTTCTCATCAGAAACCTGGGAGGCCAGATGGCATGGATTGAAGTATTCAAAGTGCTGAAGGAAAAAAGAATCCAGCTGAGAATCCTATATCTGGCAAAACTGTCCTTCAAAAATGAGGGAGAGGGGCCGGCCCAGTGGCGCAAGTGGTTAAGCGCGTGAGCTCCGCTCCGGCGGCCCAGGGTTTACTGGTTCGGATCCCGGGCACGCACCGACGCACCACTTATGAAGCCATGCGCTGGCGGCATCCCACATAAAGTCGAGGAAGATGGGCATGGATGTTAGCCCAGGGCCAGTCTTCCTCAGCAAAAAGAGGAGGATTGGCAGATGTTAGCTCAGGGCCGATCTTCCTCACAAAAAAAAAAAAATGAGGGAGAAATTAAGACATTCCCATATAAACCAAGGCTGAGAGAGTTCTTGCCACTAGACCTGCCCTCCAATGATGGGAGTCCTTCAGGTTGAAACGAAAGGACAGGGGACAGTAACTCAACGCCTTATGAACAAATGAAGATCTCTGGTCAAAGCAAGTACGTGGATGATTACAAAAGCTAGGGCTATTGGAACTTTGGCGTGTAGCTCCCCTTTCTGTTTTCTACGTTAAGAGACTAAAGTATCAAAAAACCCAATTATTACTATATGTTTTTGGACACACAATGCCTAAAGATGTAATTTTGTGACATTAATAACTGAAGGCGCGTGGAGTCAGAGCTGTATAGGAGTTGAGTTTCTGTACGTTACTGAAGTTAAGCTGGTCTAAATTGACATTAGAGTGCTGTAACTTTAGGATGTTAAGTGTAATCCCAAGGTAACCACAAGTGAAAATGCTAAAGAATATACACAAAAGGAAATGAGAAGGTAATTAAATGTTTCACTACCAGAAGTCAACTAAATGTAAAAGAAGCCAGTCATGCAGGAATGACAAAAAAGCTATAAGGCGTAAAGAAGACACACAGCAAAATGACAGAGGTAAGTCCCTCCTTATCAGTAATTACTTTAAATGTAAGTGTGTTAAACTCTCCAATCAGAAGACAGACTGGCAGAACGGATAGAAAAATATTATCCAGGGACCAGCCAGGTGGCGTAGTGGTTAAGTGCACGCACTCTGCTTCGGCTGGCTGGGGTTGGCAGGCCCGGATCCTGGGCATGTACTGACGCACCGCTTGTCAAGCCATGCTGTGGCGGCGTCCCATATAAAGTAGAGGAGGATGGGCACGGATGTTGGCCCAGCGCCAGTCTTCCGCAGAAAAAATAGAAGGATTGACGACAGATGTTAGCTTAGGGCTAATCTTCCTCACCAAATGAAAAAATTCTCCAACTATTTGCTGTCTACAAGAGACTCACTTTAGATCCAACGACACAAAAAAGTCGAACATGAAAGAGTGGAGAAAGACAGTCCACGCAAACAGTAACCAAGAGAGCTGGGGTTCCTGTACTAATGTGAGATGAAACAGACTTCACATCAAAAAAGTTTACAAGAGGGGCCGGCCCAGTGGCACAGTGGTTAAGTTCACGGGCTCCGCTTCCAGTGTCCTGGGGTTCGCAGGTTCAGATCCCGGGTGCCGACCTGTGCACCACCTATCAAGCCATGCTGTGGCGGTGTCCCATATAAAGTGGAGGAAGATGGGCACGGATGTTAGCCCAGGGCCAATCTTCCTCAGCAAAGAGAGGAGGATTGGCAACAGATGTTAGCTCAGGGCTAACAAAAAATCTTCCTCACAAAAAGAAAAGTTTACAAGAGACAAAGAAGGACTTTATATATTAATAAGAGGTTCAATACAGCAAGAAGATATAACAATAATAAACATTTACACACTTAATGACAGACCATCAAATTATATGAAGCAAAAATTGACAGAACTGAAGGGAGAAATAGATCATTCTACATAACATTTGGAGCCTTCAATAACCCCTTCTCAATAATGGATACAACAACCAGGCAGAATATAATTGAGGAGACAGAGGACTTGAACAACACAATAAACCAGCTAGATCTAACAGACATACCCAGGACACTACCCAACAACAGAATACACATTCTTCTCAAGTGGACATGGGACATTACATAGGATAGACCATATATTAGGCCACAATTTAAGTTTTGATAGGTTTTATTTTTATTTATTTATTTTAAAAATTTTATTTATTTATTTTTTTCCCCCAAAGCCCCAGTAGATAGTTGTATGTCATAGTTGCACATCCTTCTAGTTGCTGTATGTGGGACTCAGCCTCAGCATGGCCGGAGAAGTGGTGCGTTGGTGCACACCCGGGATCCGAACCTGGGCTGCCAGCAGTGGAGCACGCGCACCTAACCACTAAGCCACGGGGCCGGCCCTTGATAGGTTTTAAAAGATAGATATTGTAGGATTCCAAAAAGGAAATCCAACTCCAGTCTCGGGAAGGCGCGGACCCACAGACACAGGAGACCGAGCTTGATGCAAATGCACGAGGTTTTAATTAAGCGGAGCTCCGGGTCGACACGTATCTCTCGCAGGAGACAGAGGGGTCGACCCCGAACCTTAAGGGGCAAGCTCTTTTATAGGATTCGGAAGCATAAAGCGGGAAAAGGTTGGCGCGGTCTTACATGATTGGCTAATTTAAAACATTTAAACAGTTACATTTTATGGCGCGAATTGCTATGGCGCGAAGCAATTATCAGGTTACACACACGCGTCCCCATCTGGACCCCCTCCACCCCGACCCTCCCAAACTCATCCCTCTGGAGCACTCTCTTGTTCTCAATTTTCCCCGAACAGTTTAGGGCGAGTCTTCTATGAATAGAGTCAGTCAGGATCGATAAACGTTCCCCCTTATACCAGGAATCCTTAGGGTGTGGAGGTGCCTGTCTCTAAGGTATTAACTTTTAAATTTTTAATATAATTTACTTCCTTCATTCCCCACTTCTTCTTTTGTCCCTAGTTCTAATCTTAGAACTTAGTTTTCGGTGTCTACTATCAGTGGCTCATTGTGTGGGAGAGCTTGGTAATGGCGTTGGAGCATCATAGCATGCACTGCATTGACTCTTTTTCTTATGAAAGCAGTAATTCTATTGAAAACACACGGTCCGAAGACCAAAAGTAGACAAAGAATCAGCAAGGGTCCTGCTAGGGAGGATAGTAAGGTCGTCATCCAGGGGGACTTAGTGAACCAGGATTCAAACCAGCTCTGTTGCGCCTCCCTGCTTTGCTGCCTCATGTCTAATCTTTTCTTTAATCTTTGCATTGAATCTCGGACTACCCCTGTGTGATCTGCATAGAAACAGCAGTCTTCTTTAAGGGCCGCACAAAGTCCTCCCTCTCTTAAAAACAGCAGATCTAATCCTCTTCTATTCTGGAGCACTACTTCAGACAGGGAGGTGAGGGACTCTTCTAATTTAGAGATGGACTGTTCTAAAGTCCTGAGGTCTTCATCTATAGCATTGCTCAAGGCAGTTAATCCCCTTTCTCCTGTGACTAAGGCCGGAGTGCCAGTCCCTACGCCCGCGGCAACTCCCAGTCCCAGGAGTACAGCCAGGGTGAGGGATACTGGTTCTCTTTTCCATAATCTGGATCTCTGGTCAAATTCATCCTCGAAACTATTGGCAGTATGATAATAAATTCTAGGCACCAACTGCACAAGCACGCAAAAATCTTGTGACGAATTGAATACGCTAGTTGAGATGCAGGGGGTTAGGCCCGTGGTGCAGGCCCACCACCTATTGGGTCCTGGTACCAAAAAATGACCAGGAGTAGTCGGAAGGCTGACTTCAATCTTATTACATAGAGCTTGGTAGCCTGGGGGAATTTTTCCTAAGCATAGTCCTGAACCGGTCCCCGACACATCCGTTAGGGTTAGCCGCCCTTCTTTGCCCCAAAGACAAGTCGTGTGGTCTGGGGTGTTATTATAGACCCCCATGGTGGCAATTCCTTCATAATAAGGGGGGCTGACCGCTAGGCATAGCCAGCATGATTCAGTCATTTCAGGGTTGGAATCATTCAAGGCGTAGTAAGCTCCCCATACTAAGTTAAACAGTCTGTGCCATCTTTGCTCAGTAGGTACTGCGGGAGGTGGCGTAGATGGTGGTCGCAGGGCAGATCTGGTGACCATATCTACGGCCCCATTTAGGGTTATGGATTTTACCTGGGGGGGTTTGGGGCTATTTAACCCTATCGGTCTGCTGGCGGGGGATTTTTGGGACAGAGGGCCTCTGATCGGCTAGGATCCCGTTTGGCCCTATTGGTCTGCTGGCGGGGGGTTCTATTTTTAATCTAATAGAGAAGGTCAGGCCATCATCGTACCGTTCTTTGTACAATCTTATTCCCCATGAATGACCATTCCCGATCCAGGTTTTAATTGTTTTTCCCTTCCCTGTGAACTGAATGGTTAAGGGGTGGCACCAGGTATTGCATTCTGAGCCCCGACTCATCTGGTGGCTATAATTTGCTCTAACCCTGATTAAATCCCAAGAAGAGGAGGGTTCCCAATAAGTAGTCCCACTGGTTTCACATCCCCAGTTTTTACAGTAGAAGTCTTCTTTGCCCCCGCACCAGGAGTCAATTGAACGAGGTCTGTGGTGACCGGGCCACACGTAAAAGGGGTATGCCTTTAGTTTACCCTTGCGATGGGGGGAGTGGCATCCTCCGGCTTGTTTTGCCCCCCTTCGTCGACCCATGAAATCCCAGTCGGGGGTTCCTATAGCCAGTTTACAAAGGTCAGGGTGTAAGTCTGGCCACCATGTCCAAGGGGAAGCAGTTTTTTGGATTGACCAGGTTATATCTCCTACCTGGGAGACGACTTGCCACGTGAGCAGTTGAGGAGCGTGGGGATTAGGATTGGACGACTTGCTCGCCGTTCCCATGACGCAAACGCAGCTTAAGAGGGTTATCAGTCTTTTCCACCTTCCAGAGATCTGCTGCATTCTGGGGTGCCTTCTTTACGTGTGTGGCGTGAACCCAAGAGGTTATACCGTCCACCTTGACTGCTGTGGGCGTAGTGAGGAGCACCACGTAGGGCCCCTTCCAACGTGGCTCTAATGACCCCGTCCGATGTCGTCTCACAAGGACAGAGTCCCCAACCTGGAATTGGTGCGGGATGAGCAGATCACCAGGCTGGTAGGCCTCTTTTAGCTGGTTCCAGATGTCGCGCCTGACGGCCTCGAGTGCTTTCAAGCGGGCTGACAAAGGTATAGAAAGTATAATGTCAGGGTCATGTATCCCTATTTGTGCCAAAGGGGGAGGGGTTCCATAGAGGATTTCAAAGGGTGTAAGTTTTAAGGGTCCCTGTGGGGTGTTCCGGGCGCGGAACAGGGCAAAGGGCAGGAGGGCTGTCCAGTCACTATCGCCGGTCTCTATGGACAATTTAGTTAGGGTCTCTTTAATTGTTCTATTCATCCTTTCTACCTGGCCTGAGCTCTGGGGTCTATAAGCACAATGTAATTTCCAATTGATCCCCAGTTGACTGGCCAGTCCCTGACTTACCTGGGCAACGAATGCAGGACCGTTGTCAGATCCAATTACCTTTGGGATCCCGAATCTCGGGAGGATTTCTTCCAATATCTTCTTGGCTACTACAGAGGCAGTCTCTTTTCGGGTGGGGAAAGCCTCTACCCATCCCGAGAAGGTATCTACAAATACTAGAAGATATTTATTCCCATACCGGGCCGGTTTGATTTCAGTAAAGTCTATCTCCCAAAAGGTTCCGGGCCTGTCTCCCCGGAGTCTATGTCCAGTGCGGTATTTGGTAACTGCAGCATTTGTGAGAGCGCAAGCTCTACAATCCTTATAAATTTCCTCAGCCGCCTTTCTCAAATCTGGTACCTGGTACGGGGAGGCCTCAATAATTTTAATTAGTTTCTGAGGGCTCAAGTGGGTTAGCCGGTGTAGATGTGATAGATATTCTCGCCCTTCTGCAACGGAAAGGACTTTCTCTTCTTTAGTTAGTTCCCCACCGGAGACAGTTTTGTTGACCTTAGCTCCCTGGAGAGTCAGGACCATAGGTCCTAGTGCCGCCCGCTTGGCTTCCAAATCTGCTAAGTGGTTCCCTTGAGCTATGGGGTCGGTGCCTTTCTGATGACCTGGGCAATGGATGATTGCCACCTTTTTAGGCAAATGTATAGCCTCTAGGAGGCCCAGAATCTCTTTTTTATTTTTGATATCTTTTCCGGCCGAGGTAAGCAGCCCTCTTTGTTTATAAATAGCCCCATGAACATGGGCAGTAGCAAAGGCATACCTGCTGTCCGTGTATATATTCACAGTCTTATTTTCAGCTAACCTTAACGCCTGTGTCAGGCCGATAAGCTCAGCCTTTTGTGCAGAAGTCCCTTCCGGCAAGCTGCTTGCCCACAGAGTCTTTTTCCCGTCTACCACAGCAGCCCCAGCCATCCTCTTACCTTCTGCCATAAAGCTGCTGCCGTCGGTGTACCAATTAGGGGCCCCAGCCCATGGCTCATCCGGCAGATCGGGGCGGGGCCCCGCTTCTGATGCCAAGATGTCGCCGCATTGGTGAACAGGTATTTCATCATCTGCTTCGGGCAGTAGTGTGGCCGGGTTTAAGATGGCCGGTGGGGCGAAGGTAATTCTCTCAGTTAGGAGCAGACTTTGGTAGTGAGTCATCCGGGCGTTAGTCATCCATCGATCTGGAGGCTGTCTGATAATGCTTTCTAAGGCATGGGGGGCTACTACGGTTATCTGTTGGCCCAGAGTTAACTTATCTGGACCTCTTCCCAGCTGGGCAGTGGCGGCGATTGCCCTTAAGCAGGAGGGCCATCCACTGGCTACCGGATCCAGTTTTTTTGATAGATATGCGACTGGGCGCTTCCAGGGCCCAAGGGCTTGAGTTAGGACTCCCCGGGCGATTCCCTTTCTTTCATCTACATACAAGGTGAAGGGCTTGGTCAAATCTGGTAGGGCCAACGCTGGGGCCCCTAATAATGCCCGTTTTAGAGTCTCAAAAGCCTTCTGGTGCTCTAGAGTCCAGACAAAGTTCCCACTTTCCTTAGTCAATGGGTACAGTGGAGCAGCCAGGGTAGCAAACCCAGGGATCCACAATCGGCAGAAGCCGGCTGTCCCCAGGAATTCCCTTACCTGGCGAGCGGAGGTTGGGGCCGGAATCTGGGTCACAGTCTTCTTCCGCAAGGCCGGTTAACCACCTTTGGCCGTCCTTTAGTGTGTAGCCTAAGTAGACTACTTTTTCCTGGCACAACTGTGCCTTTTTTTTCGACGCCCGGTATCCCAACTCACCCAACTCGGCCAGGAGGCGCTTGGTCCCTTCTTCACAGTCTCCCGGGGTTTCCGCCGCCAACAGTAGATCATCTACATACTGTAAAAGAGTCACTTGAGGGTTTTTAACCCTATAATCAGTCAAGTCCCTGTGGAGGGCTTCATCAAACAGGGTAGGGGAGTTTTTAAAACCTTGAGGTAGTCTCGTCCAAGTCAGTTGTCCAACGATCCCCATATCAGGGTCGCGCCACTCGAAAGCAAAAAGTAATTGGCTTTTTGGGTGAAGCCGTAGACAGAAGAATGCATCTTTCAGGTCCAAGACAGTGTACCATTTTCGTGATGGGGGGAGGGAGCTGAGTAGGTTATATGGGTTTGGCACGGTAGGGTGTAAATCCTGCACTCTCTTATTTACTTCTCTCAAATCCTGGACCGGCCTATAATCATTAGTTCCAGGCTTTTTTACAGGCAGGAGGGGGGTGTTCCAAGGAGACTGGCAAGGAACCAGGATTCCTTGTTGGAGCAGCCTCTGGATATGGGGGCGGATTCCTTCTCTGGCCTCTTTGCTTATTGGGTATTGACGCACCCTTATCGGGAGGGCTCCGGCCTTAAGATCTATCACGACTGGGGGAATTCTCGTAGCCGTCCCTAGTCCCCCGGTTTCAGCCCATGCCGTTGGAAATTCGATCAGCCACTTATCGGTATTGAGCCGAGCTCTAGGCTTAGGCTGCTGATGGAGCCGATATTCTTCCTCTAGCTCCAGGGCCAATATCATGGTGGTAGGTGCGGACCAGGATACTGTAGGCCGAGGTTGAGCAAAATCTATTTGAGCTTTCAGTTTGGTTAAAAGGTCTCGACCTAGCAACGGGGTCGGGCATTCAGGAATCACTAGAAAGGAATGGGACACCCTTCCTTTCCCCAAGTCCACTGTCCGGGAAGTAGTCCATGAGTATTGTTTCTGCCCAGTGGCTCCAACAACCAGAGTCTTTTTAGTTTTTAATTTCCCCAAAGGTTGCTTCAGTACTGAATATTCAGCCCCAGTATCAATCAGAAAACTCATAGGGTTCCCTCAACAGTTAGGGTTACCCTAGGCTCGGGGAGGGGGCCCGAGCCCCGTCCCCGCTATTCTTCGTCCTCTCCTAAAGACAACACCTTGGGTGTGGCCCTTTTCTTGGGGCATTCCCTTGCCCAGTGTCCTCTCTCCTTACAATAGGCACATTGGTCCTTGTCCAAGGGTTGCCGTCTGCGTGAGCCTGGTCGTGGGGCGTTGCCCAGGTTCCCTGACTGTCTGTGATCTGGCCCTGTCGCTTTTATCACTGCGGCCAGTATTTTAGTTAGTTTTTTTTCTCGTCTCCTGTCTCTCCTGTCTTCCCTCTCCTCAGCCTCCCTTCTCTCTCTCTCTCGCTTTTCCTCTTCACTCTCCCTTTTATGATACACCTTTTCAGCCTCCTTTATTACGTCCCCCAGGTCGTAGTCTTGCAGCCCCTCTAGCCTTTGTAATCTCCTCTTTATATCTGGGGCTGACTGTCCAATAAAGGCCATAATGACAGAGGCCTTCTGCCCTTCCGAGGACGGATCAAAGGGCGTGTACCTGCGTAAGCCTCCATCAATCGTTCTAGAAAACGGAGGGGGTTCAGTGGGTCCTTGCTGAATCTCTCTTACCTTAGCCAAATTGGTGGGCCGCCTTGCGGCTCCCCGGAGACCCGCCACTAGAGCCCGGCGGTAAGCGGACAGCGACCCCCTACCTTCAGCCGTGTTATAGTCCCAGTTGGGTCGGTTGTGCGGAAACCCTTCTTCCGCCTCAGCTATCGTTGCCGGCTGCCCGTTGGTGCCTCGGATATTCTTTCTTGCTTCCTGTGTGATTCTTTCTCTCTCCTCCGTGGTGAAGAGTGCCTGTAAGAGCTGTTGACAGTCATCCCAAGTGGGCTGATGGGAAAACATTAGGGACTCTATCAGGGCGGTTAATCCGGCGGGGTTTTCTGAAAAGGGCGGATGGTTATTTTTCCAGTTATACAGGTCTGAGGAAGACAAAGGCCAGTACTGGAGGGGTGACAGCTGGTTGGGCCCCGCAGGAGGTGCATACTCTCTGACGGGGGGCGCCACCCTGGTATCAGGCGCGTCCGGAGTGGCTCGCGCGGCTTGGGGTTCGGGCGGAGGGACCCGAGCCAGTCGCCCTCCGTCCTGATTGCGATCCTGGAGCGGGGGAGGGGTAAGGGGGAGGCGAGAAAGGGGGCCATTCGGGAGGAGGCTCAATCTCAGGGTAGACCCCGGGGGGGGCCGAAGGGGTCTCCGACTCCGCTGTTCGAGTTGATTTCGATTTTTGCCGTGTCTCCGCATCCTGCAGCGCCAGGACTCGGGGGCTTAGTTTTTCTGCTTTTACCCATGGCTTAACCCACGGGAGTGGGTTCTGCACCAGATCCTGCCACACTGTAATATATGGTCGTTGGTCAGGATGGGACCCCGGTTTCTCCTGGAAAACAATAGCCCTCACCGCGAGGATAACAGTTAGATTAAACGTCCCCTCAGGGGGCCAACCCACATTGAGGGAGGGCCACTCAGAGGCGCAAAAGTCTGCCAACGCCCTTTTTTTATTTCTACCGACAAATCGTGCGCTCGCTCTCACTTCAGTCCAGTGGTCTAAGGTCAAAGAGAGGGGGGTCGTCATAGTCTGTCCCATCCCGTCAAATGAGGTCCACGTAACGAACAAAAACAGAACAATGAACATCAAAAACACAGCAAGACAAAAACAACTTTGCCCGGTTGGTGTCTGTACAAGCCAACCGAAGGCGGTTTCAGACGGGAGGGGTTTCGTGTCCTCCTGGGAAAAAGAGTGCCGTTCTTTTCTACCTGAAAGGGGGTAGTCAGGCTTTCCTGACTCCCCTTGTCCCTTGGGGCGTCCCCCAGGGTTGCAGCCTGCAGTTCCCAGCACGTCTGCCACTGCAGCCGCTGGGCCCTCTCGGCCCGAAGCGGCGGCTGCCCAGATACCGAGACCAAAGCAATGCTTCGCGGCGCCGCACACACTCGCACACCCAGTCACTCAGGCTTACCTCCAAGGGGTCTTGAGTCTGGGGTGACCAAGCGCAGATCCCGGACGAGCCCCCAAATGTAGGATTCCAAAAGGAAATCCAACTCCAGTCTCGGGAAGGCGCGGACCCACAGACACAGGAGACCGAGCTTGATGCAAATGCACGAGGTTTTAATTAAGCGGAGCTCGGGTCGACACGTATCTCTCGCAGGAGACAGAGGGTCGACCCCGAACCTTAAGGGCAAGCTCTTTTATAGGATTCGGAAGCATAAAGCGGGAAAAGGTTGGCGCGGTCTTACATGATTGGCTAATTTAAAACATTTAAACAGTTACATTTTATGGCGCGAATTGCTATGGCGCGAAGCAATTATCAGGTTACACACACGCGTCCCCATCTGGACCCCCTCCACCCCGACCCTCCCAAACTTATCCCTCTGGAGCACTCTCTTGTTCTCAATTTTCCCCGAACAGTTTAGGGCGAGTCTTCTATGAATAGAGTCAGTCAGGATCGATAAACGTTCCCCCTTATACCAGGAATCCTTAGGGTGTGGAGGTGCCTGTCTCTAAGGTATTAACTTTTAAATTTTTAATATAATTTACTTCCTTCAATATCAGCACGTTGGAGGTAAATACTAGGGCGGTGGGTGTAGGGCGCCGGGGCCAGCCTGGGACCCCTGGCCTGGGACGCGGGCTAACAAGGCCAGGGAAGGGGCAACGCCCCGCCGCCTGAGTTTCCCTCTTTCCAGGGTGAGGATAGTTTTACACAACAACCTGGAGTTTAGTTGAAAGGTGCACTCTGTTGAAATAAGGCATTTTGATTTGCTGTGTTTTTACAGTGTGGACACCAAATTGCTAAAAGCTTGCTTTGGGACTGCCAGTGAATTTATCTTTTGCGGTTTTACTACAAACTTGATAGTTCCCTCTTTTTTTGAGTTAATCTTTTGGAATTAATATCACAATGAGTTTGGGCTCATGGAGCCAAGGAAAAGTTACTTCACCCTACTGGGAAGAGCCGATTTTTTATTTGTTTCTTCAAGAACGCAGTGTTACAAACAAACACAAAAGCTCTTTAAAGTACCAAAGGGGAGTACAGGACAGTATATCCAAGATCATTCTGTGGGGCATTCGAGGATTCCTTCTGCAAAAGGCAAGAAAAATCAGATGGGATTAAAAATTCTAGAGCAACTGTTACCGAACCAGGCGGGCTTGCCTCCTGGTGAGTTAAATAAGACTCTACACCAGTGGAAGTTGTCTCACAGAGTAAAGTGTGTTTGCAGCAAATAGGAGGCCATGAGGAAGCATTTCCAAAGTCATGGCGTCCTCGAACAAAGGGAAGCAGGAACTTTTATTTTGGATGGGGAGTGAATATTCAAAAGGGAGAGGTGGGTATTCGCTTGCGCAGGCTCAGTTGGAAAACATGCTTCCATATACACTGCAGGTTAAGTAATGAGGCCTAAGCTCCTCCTGGAGAGATCTTTGCATTAAAGAGAAGGCAAAGGTCACGGGCTGTAGCTCTTGTGGTAAGGTTTGGTCAGTTTCAGGGTGGTTGGTGGTTGCATCTCCTTAACATACAAAAGGGAAAACAACAACTTGGGAAAATAGTTAATTGCTTCCAAACCCACCCTTGAGTTTCTTGGGGCACCTAGTTTGTGACACAACCACATGCAGTTCTCTGTTGATGAAAAAGATGTTGTAGAAATAAATGAAAAATTCAGAGTTACTTTTGGCAATTACCAATTGTGAGGAGAAGTTCAGCCTGTTTAAAAACAGAAGCAGACTAAGTAAAGGCCTCCGAATAGATGTGGCTGCCCTGTGAAAGTACAGCTGAGATCTAGGGAAGAAAAATTTCCTGGAGTTGTGAGCTTCAGAGGACTCTTATTAGCAGAGAGGACAATATCGGGAATATTCTTTGGAGTAGAATTACTGAAGGTCGTGGCCATGGTTTCACTGATGGGATATATCAAGGGAAAAGCTTTTTCAATGTGGTGAAGATTGTGGAGTATTTGTTGCATTTGACAAGCTAGAAATCATAGAAGATGATGACAATGGATTGGAAAGTGATTATGCAGGTCCAGTGGACACAATACAGGTTGAACATCCCCATCTGGAAATAAACTCAAGAGTTTCTTTGAAGCTTGGAGAAACTATAGAATCTGGAACAGTTATATTTTGTGATGTTTTTCTGGGAAAAGAAAGCTTAGGATCTTTCGTTGGTGCGGACATGGATAATCCTATTGGCAACTAAGATGGGAGATTTGATGGAGTACAGCTTTGTAGTTTTGCAAGTGTTGAAACTACAATTCTCTTGCATACCAGTGATATCATCACAGATAGCATGACACAGGAAAGGAGGCCTCCCAAACTTGCCTTTATGTCAAGAGGTGTTGGGGACCAGCATTCATCCAGCCATAATAAAGGCTACAGGATCTACCTCAGACCCTTGAAGTAGAAACACATCTGAATTATTTTACACCTTAAATGGGTCTTCTGTTGACTCACAACCACAATCCAAATCAAAAAATATGTGGTACATTGATGAAGTTGCTGAAGACCCTGCAAAATCGCTTATAGAGATATCTCCAGACTTGGGACATGCTGCAAGCTCCTTCTGTGAACTCATTATCCAGCGAGAACAGATTTCATTCTTTACCATTCAGTCTGACAAAGATGCCCAATATCAATGGAAGTATTGGCCACAGTCTTCTTTCTCTGTCAGTTCAGTCTGTGATGGGAGAGCTAAACAACGCACCTGTACAGGAGAGTCGGATCTTCTGGTAACTCACATGGTCTGGAAGTGGGCTCACTCGCTGAAGTCAAAGAGAACCCTCCTTTCTATGGAGTCATCTGTTGGATTGGTCAGCCACCAGGACTCAATGAAGTACTAGATGGACTGGAACTGGAAGACGAGTGTGTGGGCAGTACAGACGGGACCTTCAGGGCACCTGGTATTTCCCCGTGCCCTGAAGAAGGTGCTGGTCATGAAACTGAAGAGCTGCAGGACCAACTCAAGGTTTGCATCCCTGCAGCCGGTTTCCAATCAGATCCAATGCTGTGACTCTTTAGCATTTGGAGGCCACCTCCGTGACGTAGTAGAAGAAAAGTCTCCACCAAAAATGGAAAAAGAAGGTTTAGAAATACTGATTGGAAAGAAGAAATGTATCCAGGGTTATTATGATTCTTGTTATATATACTCAACCTTACTCTGCTTGTCTGCTTTTAGTTCTGTTCTGGACACAGTGTTACTTAGACCCAAAGAAAAGAATGAACATTATAGTGAAACTCATGAGCTGCTGAGGATAGAAACTGTCAATCCTCTGAGAATATATGGATATGTGTGTGCAACAAACACTATGAAATTGAGGAAAATATTTGAAAAAGTTGAGGCTGCATCAGGATTTACCTCTGAAGAAAAAGATCCTGAAGAATTCTTGAATATCCTGTTTCATCATATTTTATGGTAGAACTATTGTTAAAAATAAGACCAGTGACGTCAGCATCATGGTGGAGTGAGCTTCCCCCATTGAACTCTCCCCCTCTAAGACACAACAAAAAGGACATTCATATTCCAACAGAAGCTATTCACACAACACAGGGGACATGTGAGGCACCTAGGCAGCCGTACACCCGAGGACTGAGGTGCTGGAATCTCCAGACTGCTTTAGCTTGGCCTATGTGCAGGCTCCAGCTGACTTGGTGCAAGCAACTTCGGCCCACCACACTCCAGTTCCAGCTTCTTTGGCCCAGCGCACTCCAGTTCCTCCTTCGTTGGCCCAGCGCACTCCAGTTCCAGCTTCTTTGGCCCAGTGCACTCCAGTTACAGCTTCTTTGGCCCAGCGCACTCCAGTTCCAGCTTCTTTGGCCCAGCAGCGCCCCAGCTCCTCCTTCTTTGGCCCAGTGCACTCCAGTTCCAGCTTCTTTGGCCCAGCGGCACTCCAGCTCTTCCTTCTTCAGCCCAGCACACTTCAGTTCCAGCTTCTTTGGCCCAGCAGCACTTCAGCTGCTGCTGCTTCAACCCACCCACACCTGAGCCCCAGCTGCTTTGGCCTAGCTGCACTCCAGCTCCAGCTATTTCCACACTTCCCCCCGAGCAGCCTCCACTCAGCCACACTACAGATCAGCTAGGGGCTGACAAGAGTGCCCACGGATTGAGGTGGGTCAGATTACACAGCCCTTGACCCCCACCCAGCGCCAGCAAGAGGAAACTGCGCTAAGGGAATTCATTGCCACAAGACCCCCACTACAAGAAGTGCTCAAGAAGGCCCTCATCCCTGAGGAAAAAAAGAGAAAGGGGATTCAAAGTTTTGAACGAGGAGGAAAATAGGTCATCAAAATGGGAAAAATTGCAGTCCTCTATCAAAATAGATTAGCAAACACTTAATTATAAAACCAAAGATCAAGGGAAGGTAAGCACCAAGCATAAATATAACCTCATCATGTTAAACACAAACTCACAACACAAGAAGGAATAAGATGTGACAACAATAACATAGAAAGGGAAGAGGAAAGAGATCAAATCGATTTAGTCTAAGGGAATAAGAGGCCATCAAAAAATGGACTATCACATCCACGAGATTTTTTATACAAACCTCATGGTAAACACTAACCAAAAAATCAGAACAGAATCACACATGATAAAGAAAGAGAAAACCAAGAGAACTCCCACACAGAACTACCAAACTGCATTGGTAGTCTGAAACACATGGGATGAGAAACAAAAGAAATACAAAACAACTGGAAAAAGAGTGATAAAATAACAACAACAAGCCCCCATATATCAATAATTACCCTAAATGTAAATGGACTGAACTCTCCAATCAAAAGACACAGAGTGGTGGGACGGATTAAAAAACAAGACCCAACAATATGCTGCCTCCAGCAAACACATTTCAGCTCTAAAAACAAACACAGGCTCAGAGTGAAAGGATGGAAGACAATACTCCAAGCTAATGGCAAACAAAAGAAAGCAGGTGTTGCCATACTTATATCAGACAAAGTTGACTTCAAGATAAAGCAGGTAATGAGAGACAAAGAGGGGCATTATATAATGATAAAATGGACACTCCACCAAGAAGACATATCACTTTTAAACATATATGCACCCAATACAAAAGCATCAAGGTATGTAAAGCAACTGTTAACAAACCTAAAAAGAGATATTAACAACAACACAATAATAGTAGGGATCTTAACACCCCACTCTTATCAATGGACAGATCATCCAGACAGAAAATAAATAAGGAAATAATGGACCTAAATGAAAAACTAGATGAGAGGGACTTAACAGACATATACAGAGCACTCCATCCAAACACAGCAGATTACACATTCTTCTCAAGAACACGTGGAACATTCTCAAAATAGACCATATTTTGGGAAACAAGGCATACTTATATAAATTTAAGAAGATTGAAATCATAACAAGCATCTTTTCAGACCATAATACCATAAAGTTAGAAATCAACTACAAGGAAAAAACCGGGAAAGTGACAAAGCTGTGGAGACTCAACAACAAGCTATTAAACCACCAATGGATCATTGATGAAATTAAAGGATAAATCAAAGCATATCTGGAGACAAATGAAAATGAAAATACACTGTACCAACTCATATGGGATTCAGCAAAAGCAGTCCTGAGAGGGAAACTCATAGCAATACAGGCCCACCTTAACAAACAAGATAAAGCCCAAATAAGCAACCTCAAACTACACCTAACAGAATTAGAAAAAGAGGAACAAACTAAGCCTAAAGTCAGCAGAAGGAGGGAAATAATAAAAACCAGAGCAGAAATAAATGAAATTGAAATTAAAAAAACAGTAGAAAGGATCAAGGAAACAAAGAGCTGGTTCTTTGAGAAGATAAAGAAAATTGACAGACCCTTAGCCAGATTCATGAAGGAAAAAAGAGAGAAGGCTCAAATAAATAAAATTAGAAATAAAAAAGGAGAAATTACAACAGATACCACAGAAATACAAAAGATTATAAGAGAATACTATGAAAAACTATATTCCAACAAATTGGACAATCTGGAAGAAATGGATAAATTCCTAGACTCATAAAGCCTCCCAAAACTGAATCAAGAAGTAGAGAACCTGAATAGACCAATCACAAGTAAAGAGATTGAAACAGTAATCAAAAACCTCCCCAAAAATAAAAGTCCAGGACCAGATGGCTTCTCTGGAGAATTTTACCAAACATTCAAAGAAGACTTAATACCTATCCTTCTCAAACTATTCCAAAAAATAGAGGAAGATGGAACACTTCCCAACACATTCTATGAGGCCAACATCACCCTGATACCAAAGCCAGGCAAAGACAATACTAAGAAGGAAAACTACAGACCAATATCCCTGATGAACATAGATGCAAAAACCCTCAACAAAATATTGGCACACCGAATACAGCAATACATTAAAAAGATCATACACCATGATCAAGTGGGATTTATACCAGGGACACAGGGATGGTTCAACATCCGCAAATCAATCAGTGTGATACACCACATTAACAAAACGAGGAATAAAAACCATACGATCATCTCAATAGATGCAGAGAAGGCTTTTGACAAGATCCAACATCCATGTATGATAAAAACTCTCAACAAAATGCGTATAGAAGGAAAGTACCTCAACATAATAAAGGCCATATATGACAAACCCACAGCCAACATCATACTCGATGGGGAAAAACTGAAAGCCATCTCTCTGAAAACAGGGACAAGACAAGGGTGCCCACTCTCACCACTCTTATTATTCAACACAGTACTGGAGGTTCTGGCCAGAGCAATTAGGCAAGAAAAAGGAATCCAAATAGGCAATGAAGAAGTGAAACTCTTGCTGTTTGCAGATGGCATGATCTTATATACAGAAAACCCTAAAGAATCCATTGGAAAACTATTAGAAATAATCAACAACTACAGCAAAGTGGCAGGGTACAAAATCAACTTACAGAAATCAGTTGCATTTCTATATACCAACAACGAACTAACAGAAAGAGAACTCAAGAAGACAATCCCATTTATAATTGCAACAAAAAGAATAAAATATCTAGGAGTAAATTTAGCCAAGGAAGTGAAAGACCTATACAATGAAAACTGTAAGACATCATTGAGCAAAATCAATGATGACATAAAGAAACGGAAAAATATTCCATGCACTTGGATTGGAAGAATAAACATAGTTAAAATGTCCCTACTAGCTAAAGCAATCTACAGATTTAATGCCATCCCAATCAGAATCCCAAGGACATTCTTCACAGAAATAGAACAAAGAATACTAACATTCATATGGGGCAACAAAAGACCCCGTATAGCTAAAGCAATCCTGAAAAAGAAGAACAAGGCTGGAGGCATCACAATCCCTGACTTCAAAACCTACTACAAAGCGATAGTAATTAAAACAGCATGGCACTGGTACAAAAACAGACACACAGATCAATGGAACAGCATTGAAAGCCCAGAGATAAAACCTCATATCTGTGAGCAGCTAATCTTTGACAAAGGAGCTAAGGACATACAGTGGAGAAAGGAAAGCGTCTTCAATAAATGGTGCTGGGAAAACTGGACAGCCACTTGCAAAAGAATGAAAGTAGACCACCTTCTTTTGCTATACACAAAAATTAACTCAAAATGGATCAAAGACCTGAAGGTGAGACCTGAAACTATAAAACTCCTGGAGGAAAATATAGGTAGTACACTACTTGCCATCAGCCATAAAGGGATCTTCTTGAATTCCACGTCTACTCAGACAAGGGAAACAAAAGAAAAAATAAACAAGTGGGACTTCATCAGATTAAAGAGCTTCTACAAGGCAAATGAAACGAGGAGCAAAATGTATAGGGAACCCACCAGCTGGGAAAAAATATTTGAAAACTGTATATCTGACAAGGGATTAATCTCCATAATATATAAAGAACTCACACAACTGAATAACAAAAAAACAAACAACCCAATCAAAAAATGGGCAGAGGAAATGAACAGACACTTCTCCAAAGAAGACATACAGATGGGTAACAGGCACATGAAAAGATGCTCAACATCACTAGTCATCAGGGAAATGCAAATCAAAACAACACTAAGATATCACCTCACACCCTTTAGAATGGCTATAATCACCAAGAAAAGAAGCAACAAATGCTGGAAAGGATGTGGAGAAATGGGAACCCTAATCCACTGCTAGTGGGAATGCAAACTGGTGCAGCCTCTATGGAAAACAGTATGGAGATTCCTCAAAAAATTAAAAATAGAAATACCTTTCAAAAATTAAAAATAGAAATACCTTGTGATCCAGCTATCCCACTACTGGGTATCTACCCAATGAACCTGAAATCAACAATCCAAAGAGGTTTCTGCACCCCTATGTTCATCACAGCATTATTCACTATAGTCAAGACATGGAAGCAACCCAAGTGTCCCTCTGATGACTGATGAATGGATAAAGAAGATGTGGTATATATATACCATGGAATACTACTCAGCCATAAAGAAAGACAAAATCGTCCTATTTGCCACAACATGGATGGGCCTGGAGGGTATTAAGTTAAGTGAAATAAGCCAGAAAGAGAAAGACAAACACCACATGATTTCACTCATATGTGGAAGATAAACCAACACACGCACAGATAGAATGGTTTGGTGGTTACCAGGGGTGGAGGGATGCAGTTATAAGGTGATTGATAAACAATAATGTACAACAAAAATTTCAGAATAAAAACAAAAAAATGTGAAAAAAAAAGAATAAGACCAGCAGGTCAAAAAGTACAAGATTGTTACTACTGTCAAATTTTTATGGAAAAAAGTGAGAAAGTTGGGGTTCCTACAATTCAGCAGTTGTTAGAATGGTCTTTTATCAACAGTAACCTGAAATGTGCAGAGCCACCATCATGTCTGATTATTCAGATGCCTCAATTTGGAAAAGACTTTAAACTATTTAAAAATTTTTTTCCTTCTCTGGAGTTAAACATAACAGATTTACTTGAAGACACTCCCAGGCAGTGCCAGATATGTGGAGGCCTTGCCACGGATGAGTGCAGAGAATGCTACGATGATCCTGACATCTCCCCTGGAAAAATCAAGCAGTTTTGTAAAACCTGCAACACTCAAGTCCACCTTCATCCCAAAAGACTGAATCACAAATATAACCCAGTGTCACTGACCAAAGATTTACTTGACTGGGACTGGAGCCACGGCTGCATCCCCTGCCAGAAGATGGAATTATTTTCTGTTCTCTGCATAGAAACAAGCCACTATGTTGCTTTTGTGAAGTACGGGAAAGATGACTCTGCCTGGCTCTTCTTTGACAGCATGGCTGATGGGGATGGTGGTCAAAATGGCTTCAACATTCCTCAAGTTACCCCATGTGCAGAAGTAGGAGAATACTTGAAAATGTTTCTAGAAGACCTGCATTCCTTGGACTCCAGAAGAATCCAAGGCTGTGCACAAAGACTTCTCTGTGATGCATACATGGGCATGTACCAGAGTCCAACAACGAGTTTATAAAAATGAATGGGGTCATCTGGACAGGCACAGAAACCGAATGCAAAATCTGAAGGTTGCATTTTCCCCAAGCTGGCAGTTTTGTTCAACAACCATTGCCAGCAATGGATGTCTCTGTGGTGACGATCCTTCAGAAAAGTATTCCTGTGTTTAAAAACAAATCACTTTTGTGTTACTGACGTATTTAATAAGAAGCATTTTGCACTCTAAAAAAATAAAAATAAAAAAAAGATAGGTATCGTACAAAGTATCTTTTCCAACCACAATGGGATGAAGTTAGAAAGCAGTAACAGAGGAAAAGTGGAAAATTCACAAACTTGTGGAAATTAAACAACATGGTCTTAAAATACCAATGTGTCAAAGAAGAAATCACAAGGGAAATTAGAAAATACTTCAGAGATAAAGGAAAATGAAACACAACTTATCAAAACTTATGGGAAACAACAAAGCAGTGCTAAGAGGGAAATTTATAAACACTTACATTAAAAAACAAGAAAGATCTCAAACCAACAATCTAACTTTATGCAACTTAAGGAACTAGAAAAAGAAGAACAAACTAAACCCAAAGCTAGCAGAAGGAAAGAAATAATAAAGATTAGAGAAGAGACAAATAAAATAGAGAACAAAAAAAACAACAGAGAAAAATCAACAAAACCAAAAGTTGGTTCTTTGAAAAGATTAACAAAATTGACAAACTGTTAGCTAGACTAAGGAAAAAAGAGAAGATTCAAATTATTAAAATCAGAAATGAAAGTGGGGACATTACTACTGACTCTACAGAAATAAAAAGAATTATTAGAAAGTACTATGAACAACTGTACTCTAACAAATTGGATAACCTAGATGAAATAGACAAATTTCTAGAAATACAAATCCTACCAAGACCAAATCACAAAGAAACAGAAAATCTGAATAGGCTTATAACTAGTAAGGAGATTGAATCAGTCATCAAAAACCTCTCAACTAAAAAAGCTCTGGACCTGATGCCTTCACTGGTGAATTCTACCAAACATTTAAAGAACTAACATCAATCCTTCTCAAACTCGTCCTGAAAATTCAGGAAAAAGAACACTTCTTAACTCATTCTATGGGGCCAGCATTGCCTTGATACCCCTCAAATATCTCTGGCCCATCTTCTAGACAGTCACCAGAGGATTTTGCTAAAATATCCAGCCAGATGGGTTCTTTGCCCAGGGACTTGAATCTGGATCCTGTAAGATATTTCTACTTTCTGTGTGAAGAGAGGACCAGCAGTGCCTCCAGAATCAGGCTGAACACATATGGACCCCATCCAGGGGCCTCAGCCCACAGTGGACATCCACAGCTGAAGGGAGTATTGTGAACTGAAAGACCATCCTGAGGAAATTGCTCAGCATGTAGCACAGAGAGCCAAGGAGATGGAAATGTAAAAGATAGGCTCTGAAAGACAGGAAGGCCCATGAAACTTGAATCAGAACCCCAGGGGAGAGAAGGGAGGATGGAAGAGAGCAAAATGGAATATTGCCCAAGCTGGGGCTAGCATTGCCTTCTCAAGCAAATGTGGGCTTGCCTCTAACCCTCCCTCAGGATTCCAAGGAGGCGAGTGTCCAGAGACTATAGTGGAGAGAGAAGAAAGGAAAGAAGGAAGTGGATGTTAACTGAATGCTACTACATGTTACACACTGTCTCATCTACAGCCTCACTTAATGGGTCCATTGGCTGTGAGGCTGAGATCTTCGCTCCCATTTCATTGTGGAGCAGATAATCACCATATCTCATTGGCCTTCACGCCCTTAGTGGTTAGCTCAAAAACATGCACGCGGTAGGTGTTCAATAAAGACTGTTGATCGAGTGTGAAATCTGAGGCTTGGAGAGTTCAGTGTCTGGTCCATGGTGACACAGAGGGTAAGACGAGGAGAAAGGATTTGAATTCAGAATTGTCTGACCCCAGTGCCTCTACTCCTTCCATTCCATGGTGCTGAGAAATGTTTGCTCACCTCCCGAGGGCATCTGCTCAGCCCTTAGTCCAGCACCTCCAGACGTGGCTGCAGGAGAAGGGCCCCCAGGCCATCTCTGATTTGGGGCCAGCTCTCATTCTGTCCTGGAGACTGAGTGTTCAGCTCTGTTTACCCCACACAGCAAACATTCCCAGCTTCGTCTGCCACCTTCAGCAATTTTCGTACCTCTTTGCACACAAAATAAACTGCACGTTCTCATTTTGGGTTTGGGGAAAAAGGCCTCGTTAATTACAAAGGCTGTCTTGCCTTGGTGCAGAGCGGAGAGTTCACGGGAAAATGGATTAATATTGACTAATTGCTTTCACTTACACATCTTGGTTCCAATTAAGACGACATTTGTAACTGAGCCCACTTTCTCCAGAAGCAGCTCCCATGCTCCCCAAACAAGCAGTCCTCGGATTTCACCGGCTGCTCCTGGCCAGGAGCCGCTTGCTGCTGCTAAGAGAGCAGCTTGCTGACAGCCTCGCCCCGTCCCGTGCCTGACTAAACATCGCGCAGGTGCACTGAGAAGCTAAAATGACTGATTGTAAAGTTTAGACGTCACAGACTAAAACTCCGCCACGTGCAACACATAGAACCCTCTCAAATCTGCAAACGCGCCCCATGAAGAAACATGAAAGACAGTCGTGCCTGGGCAGAGGACTCTTCAAACTTCAGCCCCCAAGGACACATGGATGCTCCCCCTCCCCTACCTAAATCCCCAAATAAAAACCCTCGTGTGTAGCTTTTCAGGGAGTTTGGGATTACAGCATTGGCTGCCTGTTCTCCTTGCTCAGCGCTTTGCAATAAAATTCCTACTTTCTTCCACTACACCCCATGTCAGAGATCGGCTTGCTGCGCGACGGGTGGGTAAACCCACTTCCAGTTTGGTAACATTTTCATTTGTGGAAAATGAATACATCCGATCTTGCAAATGTCTCACCTCGGGGAAAATAGTGCACACGAATTCACAAACAGGTTTCTCCGGTAAAAACAGTTCCCTGCTGCTCGGGGAGGCTGAAACAGCCAACCAGAAAGGTAGCAGCTAGGATCACTTGAGTCTAAAGAAAAATAACCTCACCCAGCAGGGACCCCTGGGGTTAGGGGTAGGGTACAGGGGGGACACTCAGGGTTCATTTTCTTCCCACTTAGCAAAGACCACTAGCTCTTGGCATCCATCAATACCTCAGTGAGCCAAGCTAATGAAATCCAGACACTGCCTTTCTGGTCATCAAATGCAGCTCCCTGCCCACTATTTTTAGGAGAGTTTGTTATGGAAGAGGGGGACAAGGGAAGTTTCTCCGTTGAGCCGGGTGAATGGTCCACTTTTCTTTTTTCTTCCAGCTAGCCCTGACTTTCTCGGCTTTGGTGTGCTCCCGCCCCGTGTCTAACCATCTGGGGTTGTGCTGGCTTGGGGCAAGAGCCGGCCAATATGTGCTTCAAGGCCAAGGAGCTATATAGCCTAGGAGGTGATGCCCAACACAAAAGGGGGCGCGGTTCCTGCAGCACGTGGCCGAGAGAAGACACGGTCTGTGTGGTCAGCAGGGGCCAGGTGGCGGGAAATGGGGAGAGATCGGTCAAAGAGCACACGGCTGCCGTGAGGGAGGATAAATAAGTCCAGAGATCTAATGCGCAGCACGATGACTGGAGTTAACAGTGCCATTTCATATACTGGAAATTTGCTAAGAATAGATCTCAGGTGCTTGCACCATGGGAAAAAAAAGACAATTATGTAAAGAGACGGACATGTTAATTAGCTTTATTGTAGCAACCATTTCCCTATGTATCTATATACCAAAACACGCTGTACACCTTAAATATATCTCATTTTTATTAAAAAAAAAAAGAGAGATCTGTGATATGAATGGCCAGTAGCTGTACTCGGACTCTGTGACTTCTACGATGGCAGAAATGACACTCCTGCCAGGCTCAGGCCCAACCTTCAAAAGGACTGGCAACTTGTGCTTTCTCACTCTTAGAAACCAGCCACCACGCTCTGATGAAGCCCATGGAGCCACGGGGAGGAGGACCAAGGCCCCCAGCCATCAGCCCCTGACAGCTGGCTGTCAAACCAGCACCACCTCGCCAGCCATTGTGAGCAAGGCCTCAGCTGACATCACATAGGGCAGAGAGGAGCTGTCCCCACTGGACCCTGCCCAGACTGTGAAATCTTGAGTAAATAAATGATGAATCTAATTTAAACCACTAAGTTTAGGGGTGGTTTGTTACACAGCAACAGATAACTAAAACACCACCTACCCCTTGCTCCACACACGCTCCGGTTCTTCAAATTCCCTCACCCCCTGTTACAGACTGAATGGTTGTGGCCCCCAAATTCATATGTGGAAGCCCTAACCCCCAAGGTGGCTGTATCAGGAGATGTGGCCTGTGAGGAGGTGCTAAAGGCTAAATGAGGCCATAAGGGTGGGGCCCTGACTCGGCAGGACTAGTGCCCTCACAAGAGGAAGAGACCCCAGAGCTCTCTCTCTGCCATGTGAGGGCATGGGGAGAAAGCGCCAGCCAGGAAGAGGGGTCCCACCAGGAACCCACCCTGCCAGATGCTGACCTGGGACTTGCAGCCTCCAGAACTGTGGGAAAATGAACTTCTGTTGCTCATGCCACCCAGTCTCTGGCACTTTCTTGTGGCAGCTGAGCTGACGGGTCACCCCTGCCTCAAAGCCTCTGCACACACTCCTCCTGCCTGGAACGCTCCATGTGCTTAACGTCTGACCATAGGTCATCTCAGCAACTGTCTCTCTGACGCAGGGGGGCATCTCTGACCGCCCTCCACACACTCAGCCAGGCCTCCCTCCCTGTTCATCCCTCTGCAAGCAGCCTGCCCCTCCGCCACAGCACAGGCCAGTCTGCAGCTGAGATGCCTGGGGGGACGCTGCCCAGCCTGAGCTCAACACAGGACCTGGCACACACAAGTGCTCCCCTGTAGAAGAGACAGCGGCACTGCCCAGGAAGGTAAGGGCACCTTTTGACCCAGAAGTTCCGCTCCTAGTCATAAACGCCAGTGAAGCATGGGACACGGCCCGGGCAGTGTGCTCCTGGAGCCCTGAGCGCGAATGGGACCAGTGGGTCTCAACCGGAGAATGGATGAACGTGGCCCATCCACACAAGGGACACTAAACAGCCACGGGAATGCCTGCACCCTCACTACCCCCAGCAGCCGAGAAGGTCGCCCAGGCAGCCGGTCCCCAGAGAGGGCACGCATCACAATCCATGTGAATGGAGAAAAACAGGCAAAATGGAACACCTCAGCTGAGAGGTGCCCACCAGGGAGTGAGACTGGGATGCCGAGCAAGGACATGACCGTCACAAAAGTCAGGGCACCGGTCCCCCGGGGAGAGGGGCTGTTGTCAGGAGGAACTTGAGTGCTTCTGGGCTGCTGGAAATGTCCCATTTACTGACTTGAGTGGTGAATACAGATGTCTATACCACGTGAATCTTTAAACTGTATACACACACATATACATATGTATGCATATGTAGTTTGTGTGTCTTCTGTGTGTATGTTACAACATTAAAATGGAAAAAATGAGCACTTGTTCAACAAAGTGATGGATTATCATTTTTAAAAAAGGGGAGAGAGCCCCCACTTTGCTCCTCGAACACCCAGGCCCGCTGTCCCAGGGGGACCACCCGGCATCCCCTGGCAGCGCCCAGTCTGCCCCGCACTCTCGCCAGCAGCAAGCAAGACCCAGAGCAGGTAGTTCCCAGCAATGTGCGTTCCAGCTACCTCAATGTAAACCCCTTGTTCTAGAAGGACAGGGGACTCCCTGTCCAGCAATTCCGAGCAGGCATCGGTGCCCGCCACACTGCCCCCTGCGCTGGCAAGTGACGGAAGACCCGAATGGCCTGCAGAAAGTTGTGCTGTCCCCTTGCCCCAGGGGACAGGGACAAGGTGCAGACAGCCCTCTGTCAGCTGGACGACTCTCCAAGGACATCCTCAGGCAGCCTGAAGGACAGCAAGCCACCGGCGGTGAGGAAGGGCAGCCCGGGAGCAGCGGGAGGAGGTGCTTGTTCCTTGATTTGTTTCCCATTTCATCACAGCCATGCGGAAGGAAAGCAGGCAGGGGCGCTTGTGCACATGCGTGTGAGTGTGTGCGTGCGTGCGCGTGTATGTACCTCAGTCTCCATCTCCATCTCCGTCTCTCCCCCTGGGAAGCCAGCTGCCCTGCCTGTAAGCGGCCCTGTGGAGAGGCTCACGTGGAGAGGACCTGATGCCTCCTGCCACCAGCCACACACGTGAGCCGACAGGTAGATTTCCCAGTCCCTGGGACAATGGGGCCCCAGCCGGTATCCTGACCGTGACCTCACGAGAGCCCTGAGTCAGAACCACCCAGCCACCCAGCTCCTGGGTTCCTGACGCCCAGGGACCAACACAATAAACATTTGCTGCTGTGGGCTGCCAAGGGTGGGGGTCGTTTGTTACCCAGCAATAGACAGACTCCTCCTCAAAGCCTGTCCGCCATCACCTGCGTGACAGCCTTCCCTCAGGGCCACCTGACGCCTTGTTACTGATGTCTCTTTGCTGTCTCTCTCTTCCTCGTTAGGAGGAAACCCCCAGGAGGACAAGGGATTTGTTAGGTTCACTGTAGGGTCCCCAGTGGGAAGACAACACAGGGGATCCTTGTGAAATGGCTGAGGGGCAGCAATGCAGAAAACCAGGAGCCCCATCCTTCTGGGGTGTCCCGTGTCTGAGAGGCCACAACATGCCAGGGAACAAGCACAGACCCTGAGTCAGACCTTCCCGGTCCCAGCCCCAGCCCCAGCCCCAGGCCCAAGCGACCTCAAGTCACTCAACCTGTAGGAGCCTCGGTTTCCTCATCTGTGGATTGGGAATGATAGCAACCATTAGCCCCCAAGAATGCTGTAAGGAGACGAGGCACAGGCCTGGCACCAGACTAGATGATGGTAAAGCTGCTTCTCCCACCTCCTGCCTGAAGGTGTAATTCGAGAACACGAGCTCCCTGCCGCTAGGCTGCTGGGCGACTGCTCCAGGGCAGACCTACAGTGCAAGGAGGGCAGCTGATGTCATAGGAGATGACGCATCCCCAGGCCCGGAGCCAGCGTCCTCGTACACTGAGCAGAGCAGGCTCCAGGGGAACGTCTGCCGTGTGAACCCATGACAAAGCTGCCTCCAAGCTCACACCCTAACAGCAACACACAGCAGAGTCCCACTTAAACCAGGCATGGCACATTCAGAGGGTGCCCTTGAACTCCACAGAGTATTGTCGCTGGTCCCAGGGCAGAAGGAGTCCTGACTGATGTGGGGAGAAGAGGCGGAGAGGGGCCGGGCAGAACCCTGGGGCGGATGATGCCTGTGTGTACACGTGGTCCTAGTGGCAGCAGGGGTGGGGCATCGGGCAGCTGAGAGTGTCCTGGGGCCCTCTGGTTTCCTGCCCACGAGGATGAGAACCAGGAAGGATGACTTTCCAGACTGCGGTGAACAGATGTGAGGTCACAGAAGCAGCCTCACACCTGTGAACTCACGGCCCAGGGGACCGTGCCCAGCAGGTCTTCAGAGCCAGGACACGGCTTTACACTTGCACACGCTCAGGCCACGGGCGCCTCAGCTTGTACAGCGCCCGATGCAGACGTGGAGAGGAGGATTCTGGAGCAAGGAGTTTATCTGGGAGGTGAAGGCAGGAGGGTCGGGAATTGAGAGAAGGAAGAGAAGGCGGCTGGTAACGGCTACTACCAAGCTGCCCATCATCGCGGGGGCCCCTGCTCTGGACACACACCCCTGTGGGCAACAGAAGCTCGATCCACCAGGGAGCCCTGGCAGCCGGGGCAGAGCACGCCCCTCAGAGCTCTCCCACCCGACGGGTGCGGCTGCAGGTGCTCCTGGGGGACAGCAAGTCTCCACACTTCAGCCTGTCACACAGGCGGCCAAGGAGCCTCCAGCAGTAAGGCGAGTCCCCAGGCAGAGGAGTGCTGGCAGCTGGCAGTCAGGCCAGTGTGCACTGAGAGGCTAGGGCGAGGGGCTCTGACAGTCGGTGCTCCCTGGACTAAGCGAGAGCCTCCTGCTGTCCTTATCATATAATCCAGTGGATAACTCAGCCTTCATGGAGCCTCCGGAAGGCCAGGGTACAAGTGATCACTTTTGTCACTCCTATTTCACTTCTGTGCTGGACTCTGCGGGCTGACTCATTCAACACGTGTGCCAACCCCCTCCTTCTATGCTTGGCTGCATGTGAGTCTCTGGAAAAACTGAAATCTACCTTTCCCTGACTGCTTTTCAGCTAGAGTTCTGCCAGTGGCCTCAGCTCCTCTGGACAGACGCCTGCCCAAGATTTAAAAGGTGGAAGTGAGCGACCCAAGGTGGTGGAGGATGGGGCTCCTGGCTGGCAGTGAACAGAGGGGTCTGGTTCTCCCACAGCAGCGAGCGCCAGTGTCCGGGCCTGAGCATCACAGGCAGGGGGTTTCCATGGCAACAGTCTTGGGGGTGGTTAGTGACTGTCCAGGTGACTGTTACTGTTGTCCCTGGCCATGGGGCATCCAAGCTCCATCCCCTGGTAGTCCTGGAATCTTAGTCCTAACGCCCATAAATAAATTCCCGTCTGCTCAAACCAGAAAGAGTGGATTCTGTCGTCTGCAACTAATCACTGCGATTGGCACAAATTCAGATTCTGAAATCACCTCTATTGTTTGTCTTGTGTGAAAAAAATACAGGCGAGCTTAAGAAAAACGAGGAAAAATCATCTGTAATCCCACCACCTGGAGGTAATCACTGTGGTATTTTTGCATGTTTACTTCTGGGCTTTGTATTCTATCCATTTTTTTATATAGCCAAAATGACAGTTTATATCATTCTATGCCAGCTTTGCTCAGTTAACAAGGATTGTAAGTGTCCCAGTTCCCTTGTCCACGAGGCCTTCAGTAGCTTTCTAGACCAAATCAGTTTCCTCTCCACCCATTCTTACTTTTTTTAAACCATATTGCTGAGGTATATTTGACATACAAAAGCTGGGCATATTTAACACATACAACCTGATGACTTTGGAGATAAGTATATATCTGTAAAACCATCATCACAATCTATGTCTAGCTGTTTTTTTTTTTTTTGTATGAAATGAGAAGATCTGGCCACCTGTGACAGTCCCTCAGGGCAACGGTCTTCTGGAGCTGAGCTGGAGCCGCTCTCCGGACGGAGCTTGTGTCCTGAGCTTGCCACAGTCCCCGCCACTCCCTAAGCTTCCCCCTGGCCCAGGCCCTCCCCCTGCCTCTCCGGGCCTGACCCCTGGAGGCATCTGAGTTTGTAATCCTCCCTTTAGCTGCATGGAGCTTCACTTCTTCACCTGGCACATGAGGACCACAGCAGTGTCCAGCCTGGGCAGGCAGGTTAGATGGACTGAGAATGCAGCCCTCAAAGCAGGGATTCATTGCGTGCCCCCGAAGGCAGACGAGAAGGGGTGCAGGTGGGCGAGGCCCGGGACCAGGGGCTCTGGCAAGTGTCCCTAAGGAATTCCAAAGCTGCACCCTAACCTCCTGCCCGTCTCCCACTCCCTCATGCATCACTGCATCCAGGCATTCCATAAACCCCGGGGCATGCTGGGGCCATGACCCCAGGGTCAGCACCAAGGTCACCAGCAACAGGCACTGTCTAACGCTCCATTTCCAGCAGCTCATAGAGCACAATACCCTGTGAGGGGGCCACTGCCAGACCCATTTATAGTAGGAATCTGAACAACCAAAGGACAAGGGACTTGTCCAAGGTCACGCAGACTCGAAAGGCTTGGAAGGTAGGTCTGCCGGTCTCACGCAAGGAGACAGGCCAGCTCAGGCAATGACAATCAGGTGAACTAAGCACAGAGCTGGCTGCATGTCATGGTGGGGCGGGGACACTGGATAGGCAGGCTCGGGAACAATCCCCAGAAGGGCAGAGTCTTGCAGCGTGAGGGCATTGCTGTCTGGTGCG
This sequence comes from Ceratotherium simum simum, assembly GCF_057802395.1. Lineage (NCBI taxonomy): Eukaryota > Metazoa > Chordata > Mammalia > Perissodactyla > Rhinocerotidae > Ceratotherium > Ceratotherium simum. The sequence continues at coordinate 81,862,933 of NC_141904.1, forward strand.
TAGAGGAAAGGCATTCCTGCTGGAGGACCCGGCTTGTGCAATGGCCTGGAGGTGTGCTGCAGCGTGAGAAACACGGCCTGTATGCGACAGAGGGGGACACTGGAAGCCACCGCCCTCACACGTGGAAGCCCCTGGACTCCCCCTCCTCCCGCTTGACCCCGGCCTTGGCAGCTGTGCCTCCATCTCTCTCTCTCTGTCGCCCCTCTTCCTGCCACCCTGAGGCCCAGACCCCGAGCCAGCTCCTCCTCAGCATTCTGCTCTTTCCATACTGTCCTGACCTGGCTCAGACACAACAGATGGATTCCCACCCTTGAAGTGATAATTAATTTTCTCGTTACTGAGGGATACCCTCATGACATGCCTTCAAAGTTTAAAAAAAGTTAAAACTGAAAACAAAATCCAGACTGTTAATGGTCTAAATGAGCACACGGTGAGAGAAGGTCCCTCAGGTTCCTGATAACAAAGGAGCCCTGGTCCTGGAGGGAGAGAGGGAGGAGGTGACCTGGACCCCCACGCGGCTCGTGGGTAATCCTTTCGTCTATTCAGTGTTTTAGCTGTCATCACGTTTTCCTGAGCCCCTTTCTGCACCTGGCCCGGAGCCCTCCCAGAGCTCACAGGCTGGAGAGGTCATCAGAGTGTGATCACAGCACTGGGGGGTTCCAGGTGAGGCCAGAGGGGGCTGCAGGAGGGGGTGGAGACCAAGAACGGCTTCATGGAGGAGGTGACATCTGAGCTGGGCCTCCAAGGATGAGCCATCGTCTAGCCAGGGCCTGGTACCGAGCAGGAACCAAATACACGATGAACGAATGAGTGAGTGAACAAATGAATAGGCACCCACCTAAAAGACAGCAAGGAGGGGCAGCCAGCCCAAGCTGCACCCTGGGGAGCGTAGGGAGGGGCTGCAGTGGGGTGCCCGCCTCAGCCCCTTCATGGCAGTCTTGCACCCACAATAGCCATGCTCTGGCCACTCAGGAGCCCTGGTCTGCCCTCTGCTCTGGGATACTGTTCATCACTCCCAGCCACACCCGCACGTGTCACTTCCGTATCCCCATGTGTAACTGTACCAGCCTCTCAGGGGTTTGTGAGGAGCGGGAGGTTGGTGTGCAGCCCAAGTCTGAAGACAGGAGGGAGAGGATCACAGGGTTCCTGAGGCGGTGGATCCATGGTGTGGGACGTGTCAGCAGTGTGGCGTGGGGAGGAGCCCTTTTTGGTGGTTGAGGATCCCGCTGGTGGTGGCTCCCTCATCAAGAGGGCTTTCATGGAGAGGAGACAGTCATGCGGCAAGGGTTGAACTCGGTATGGGACACGCTGACTTTGAGAAGCTCAGGAGACACCCAGACAGAGAAGCCTAGGAGGAGCTGGACGTGGCGGTAAAAGTACGACAGAGGGTCAGGGTTGGAGCTTGAGACCCAGATGAGATGGGGCAGAGGGGCAGTGGAAGGGGCTGGAGGACGTCGAGGACGTTCATTAACTGGGTTCGTCGAGGTGGAGACTGCCGTGTTGATTTCACAGCCTCCTGGTGCCTAACACAGCTGGGCCCAGGAGGCCATTCAATAAACACATACTGACTTAACCCAAATCTGCCTGTTTCTACTATAAATCACTGGAACAGAATTTGCTGCAATCAGGTTAATTAGCTAGAAAGGTGAAACCAAGGATTACAAACAAAAGCGTACAGACTGGAGACAAAACTAAGAATCCACACTGATAACAAAAGACTCTGAAACATGCAGCCCACTGTGGCCTCAGGGCCTTTGCACTTGATGGTCCCCCAGCCTGGAACACTCTACCCTCTGCATTGCTTGTTCCCTAAATATCTTCAGGAATTTGCTCAAACGTCTTTCCTGACTTTATTTTTCTCCATGGTACATGTCACCACTTGACTTTATGTATATTTTACTCATCTTTTCTCTGTCTTCCCCACTAGGCTGTCAGCTGTATGAGAATGGAGACCTCTGCCTGCTTCACCTGCTGCTGTGTCTGGTGTCTGGAGCTGGCCCAGCGTGCCGTAGGGCCTCAGTGATGTGCGCTGGGTGAGTGAACGCTGCAGACCATAAACAAGCACATTTCCAGGAGGGCTAAGTGTTGTTCGCTGTTTATGGAGCCCCAATCTGTGCCTGGCCCTGACTTAGGCTGTAGGCACAAACAGCAGTGAAGGAGACGAGAAAACAAACTCTGAAGCCAACATCGCAGAGGGGGACAAAGAGTGAGAAGAGCACAGCAGGTTAGAAGGTAGAAGTGCTACAGAGGAAAAGCAGGGCTCAGGGATCAGGAGGCAGGGGACGAGGGGGACAGTGGTGGGAGGAGCTGAGAGAGGTGGAGGGCCCCAGATGGTGCAGGGCCTGGGGGCCCCAGTGAGGACTTTTCCTCTTGGTGGGGAGAGTCAGGGCAGGGTGCTGAGCAGGCGGCTGGGCCCTGAACACTGTGAGGGGAATGAAGCGGGTGACGGCAGGGAGACTGGGGTGGGGAGGCTGTCACTGTAGATGGAGTAGGCAGGGAAATCTCTGAGGAGGTATCACTTGAGCCGAGCCCTTGTCTGGACCATGTTTCTAGCTTCTGTAAACCTGATGCTTTAGCATCTGTCCTGCGTGCATCCACGGCACACACCTTGTTCTGAATCCCCTCAACTCGGCCTCCTGCCTCCCTTGTCACCCCGTCCTCCCCACCCCCAGGAAGAACCCTCCTTCTTGGGCCCTATTTTCAAATACAAACCAACCAATCCAGTGTCCATCCACACCCCAACTATCTCCTCTATTGCACACTCATACTCCCGGCCACTATCCCCCTGCCCTCATCATCTAGGGCAGGTACCAGACAACTGGGACAGCCCCTATGGCCAGAGCTTGTGCGATTATTCAGACCAGCCAGTCCTAAGCCTGCTTACCCCGCCCTGCTGCTCCTTCCTGCAGAACCCACAGTAAAGGCTCCTGCCCACAGCTGCCCTGTTCCCTCTGCCTCCTGACCACCCGGGTGCTTCCCCGTGTGGCCCTGCGTGGTATGGCGTGCCCTCTCCTCTGGGAACTGTAAATAACAAACTATCTTTTCATCATCTCCTGATCTATTGGCCTTACTGAACCTCAAATTTTCCATAAATACATTCTATTTTAAACCAGCCCTGGGAGACACTTGGCAGACACTTAACGTAAACAAATGAAGCACGACCTATGTACCCTTTTACAATATCTTCAACAAGTTTAATATTTTAATATACAGTAGAGTTCCTTTTCCCAGTAAAATTGGAGGCTCCATAAGAGTGGAGGGCATATCAGAAATTGCATGGACAACACCAGACCCCTTGAAGTCTTAAATATCTGTCTCCTCAGACTGAAGGCTCAGACCAAGACTTGACCAAGTCCCAGTCTCTGCCCTCAAACTGTGACTGGAATTTGGTTGGTTTTTCAAACTCAGCTTTTAAACTTGTCAGCATAGCAGGGAATTTGTCAGTTCCAAACTCATCTTTCTAGCAATAATCAAGTTACACCACGCATGAGATGGCCTGTTCCCTGAGTTATTTAATGAGACTCCAGAGATATTAGCAGGGAGTCAGCCCAGCCTATTTCAGAACAAGGTACATCTTTAGGAGAGAGTGAGGGGTGCCCAGTGTGGGAGGACAGAACGAGAGGACGCCCTGGGAGATACCAGCTCCAGACTTGTCTACTTGGGGGCATCGATCTTCACGCGTGAGATTTCCAGAGAAGCGCACGGAGAAGGAAGTGGTTTCGAGCTGAGCTTGGCTGTCACCCCATGGAAAGGAGGGCTGAAAATTTCAAATAGCTGTGGCCCTGGGAGTAGCCTGACCCAAGGGAACCCCACAGAAAGTGCCCCCCAGGCCTGCTGTCCTGGTCAGGATAAGATTCAGCCGCTGTAACAAAGGGCTCCACAGGAGAGTGGCCAACAGAAGTTGGCCTCGCCCCCATGCTCAGTCTGGAGGCAGACGGTCCGGGGCTGGCCTGGCAGGGCTGCTCCAGGAGGCTCCTCTCCCTGCTGCCCTGTCATCCCAGGAGAGTTGCCCTCATCCACGTGGGTCAGGACGGAGCTCCAGCCTCAGAGCTCGTGCTCCCAGCAGCAGGACAGAGGGAGAAGCAGAAAGAGGGGCCTGCTTCTCTCTCCTAGGAAGCATCCTAGAAGCCGCACAAATTGCTTCCCTTCCCGGCCTGGAGGGAGAGCTCAGTTACACTCCCAGCCTGGCTGCAGATGAGGCTGGGAGCTCTCTAGTCTTGGGTGGCCACATGCCCAGCTAAAAGTCAGCTGTTCAGCTGCTCTGAGAAGTGGACACTGCTACTGGGAGCCACCTGGACCTCTCTGCCACACCCCTTTAAATGTTCCCTCTCATCACCCAGCCACTCCCTGCCCCGAGTTCATGTTTTATGAAAAATGGTCCATCAGATGAATTGCATTAAGTAATTCATAATTCAGGAACCAGCTGAAAATCATGGGCCCGTGGCTGCTTTTCATTAGATTTCCTGGCAAAGTGCTGGTGGGACGCCACTACCGACTCTGAGGGTCTCTCCCACCCAGAGCCCACTGTGCACCTGCATCCAGAAGCGTCTTCTCCAATGGAAGTTGATCATGTCACTCCCTGCTCCTGGATCCCCTGATCCTTAGAACCAAACCCAAAGGCCTTCCTGTGGAACCGAGCATGGACTAATGAGGGAGATCAGAGGCAGCCGCTGGCCCAGCCAGCCAGGGCCCAAAGCTCACAGAAGAGGAGCAAGTCTCATTAGCAGAGCCTTCTATTATCGGAGCTGACTGCTTTCCAGGCCGTGAGCTGGAGGCTATTTAAAGTGCAAAATGCACCAGTGGGAAATGGTCCTAGAACAAGGGGTCTTGGTCCAACCTCCCTCCCCAGCCTCACTCCCCACCTCTGTCTTGTATGTGCCTAACACTCCAGCTTCCTTCTGTCTGGAATGCCTCCTACCATTTCTTGTGGTCAGAGCCACGCATCAGGGCCCCGCTAGATGCTACCTCCTTCAAGATGCTGTCCCAATACCGCCAGCAGCGGGTGAGCTTGTGCTGTGCTGTGAATGTCCTTCCTTTGTACCTGTGAACAGGTGACTGCACTACAGTTAGGTCCCTGTCCTGTCTTCCCAACTGGACCGTGCTCTTGGGGCAGGATCTATGTCTGATTCATCTCGGGGAGCCCGATGGAGTTTGGCCAAGTGCCTGGCATGAAGGCTTCCCAGAGAGTAAACCTCATGGGCAGAGCATCTGCGGGAGACTGAACAATTCAGTGTGAGTCAAGTGCAAGGAGGGGTGGTAGGGAAAAGGTCCGCAGGGGACAAGTCACAGAGGATCCCGAAAGCCCACTAAGGAACTGGGACTTGCCCTGAAGGGAATGAGAGCCATGCACAGAATTCAAGGAGAGCGACACTGGTTGACCACATGTCGGGCTGTTTAGTGTCAAGAAAACCAAAACAGGGAACGTGAAGGGGGAGTCACAAGACTCCCAGCCCATCCCCAGCCCTCTTCTTACTTCCCCTGGCCCTGCTCTCGGAGGGAGAAGGAAAGTCCTCTCTGACCGGCCAGATGCTGGGGCCGTCCCTGGGCAGTCTCGTGATCACGTTGAAAGACTCTGCACACACTGCAACCCAGCCCCTTGAGAAGCAGACAGGGGCCTCCTGGACATTCCTTGGGCTTCTTAGGAGCCCATGTGGAAGCTCCCTGATAGAGGAACCCTCCCTCTGGACCCCCCAGGATGTCTGGCTGCCCCTGGAGCTCCCCTGGAACCTTGAGCTGGCTAAACAGCCCATACTTCGGTCAGGACTCTTAGAGGGACTGCTCTGTGCCACTGTTATAAACAGGAGAAATCCTCACAGTGGAAAGGCCCAACTCCTGTGTTGTAGTCAGAAAACTCAGCTGCATTGTAAGCAACCCTGAAGCCGCTCTGGGGGCCCACACACATGCCACTTCTCTGACGCCCCACACAGGCTGGCTCATGGGACTTCGTTATGCTATTACGGACCTCTTGGTTGTAGTTAATCAAGGCCACAGAAGTTTCCCTTGGGCCTTCTGAGAATGTTAGGTAATGTCAGTACCCAGTTTCTACCTTTCTGCCCTGCAATATGGCTCACAGCCTTTTCCCTTCAGAAGCACGTTCATTGCTGTTGAGAGTTACCATCATAATTCTAAGTCGCTTTCCTGTTTAGTTGTTCTGACTAACCCCAAGCACTACATCACTGCACATTTCTCACACTGGAGCATGTACAGCCCCATCCTGTGCAGGGAGGATGCAAAACAGCGTCTCTGTGCCACATCTTTCTGGAGCATCAAGTTTATTACAAGACTTGGAAAACCAAGTACTTTACAAGAACCGTCCCTCTTCCCCACAAAGATGGAAGAAGAGACAGAGAAGAAGAGTCCGGTCTGGCAGACCTGCAGCTAGGGAGGCCTCTCCTCGTGTCCCCCGGGCGCCTCCAGGCCGTCCTCTAAGTTCAGCAAGTATTTTGGATACGATGCTTTTGAAGGCCATGCGGGTGCCAGATACTTTTTTTTTTTTTTTTTTTTAAAGATTTTATTTATTTATTTTTCCCCCAAAGCCCCAGTACATAGTTGTCTGTCATAGCTGCACATCCTTCTAGTTGCTGTATGTGGGACACGGCCTCAGCATGGCTGGAGGAGTGGTGTCTCGGTGCGCACCCAGGATCCGAACCCGGGCCGCCGGCAGCGGAGAGCACGCACTTAACCGCTAAGCCACGGGGCCGGCCCTCAGATACCCTTTTGACTTGAATCCCGTGCAGAGAACGCCGCAGCAGTTTGCACATCTCTGTCATCCACTGGACCCAATCCTCTCGCCTGGACATCCGTGTACAGACAGCCTGTACTGCTTGCCCTGCTCCCACTCGCAGCTGAATGCGTCCAGCCTCTGGCCAAACTCCCACACCACATTGCCAGGCTCCCCGGAGCTCAACATCGTGCTCTCCAATTACAATGCAGGGGTGTGGCTTGACCTCCTCACAATCTGATTTGTCTCTGCCAGAGATTAAAGTGGCTTCACTCCGTTGTGTTTGCTATGCTGGTTCTTTGCAAACAAAAACAGAAGCATCCCCAAAACTTTAAGACTCTCCCAGTGGCACCCCCACTGGCCCTGGCTGGGGCCAGAGGGAGAAACTGAGGTCACCCCATCAGGCTGCCCAGTGTCGGCAAAGTCTCCACTGCTGCACCCTCGGCGGGGGGCACTGGTTTTCCCTGGGGCTCCACTACGGTTGCTGGAGCTGTGGGTGGAGGGGAAGGCCCCAGGGCCATGCTGGGGGCTGGGGTGGGGGTGGCAGTCCTCGACTCTAGGCTGGGTAGCGGACTGGCAGGTTCTCAGGCCTTCAGCCCTGACTCCTGGTGCTCCTCAGGCCGCTCATCTGCCTTGCGGAACCAGGTGGGCAGAACCGGCGCACTCTGCCGTTTCCAGTGGGCGCAGAGACCTCTGGCTGCACCTCCGGGATTTGGAGAGAATGCTGGGTGTTGGGGACAGGTAGGCGGACGGACCTTACAGTGATGAACTCCCCCTGGGGTTTCTGAGACCTCAATATTGGTATACGGCCATTAGTTCATCAAAGTCCCTTCTTCTTAACAGATGCTGGATCTTGCCCCACTCAAAACCCATGTTCATCATTGCTTCTGTCACCCAGGGGTCCCTGTTGTCACAGCGAAGCTCCCTGCAAGGCCTGACTTTCTCCTGGCCCATGTTCACCCACGGGTCCTTCATGATATCTTTTAAAGTTGGTCGCTCCCTGGGGTTGAGGGTCATCATTTTTTGTGTGTGTGTGTGAGGAGATCAGCCTTGTGCTAACATCCATTGCCAATCCTCCTCTTTTTTTTGCTGAGGAAGACTGGCCCTGGGCTAACATCCGTGCCCATCTTCCTCCACTTTATATGGGACACGGCCACAGCATGGCTTGCCAAGCGGTGCGTGGGTGTTCGCCCGGGATCCGAACCGGCGAACCCCAGGCCGCCCGCAGCGGAGCACGCGCACCTAACCGCTTGCACCACCGGGCTGGCCCCGAGGGTCATCATTTTTTTCAAGAGTTTTCTGCATTCAAATGATAACACACAAAGCGGGTATCGCCCTCTCCGTACCCGCCGCTGCACTGCACTGAAGTCCTCCTCCGAGAAAGGCAGTGACCTTAATAATGTAAAGGAAGACTTCCAGGCTCCATATGTGTACAAGGGGCCATTGCAGTCTTGGCGCTGCAAGATTTCCAGGGCAGTATAACAGGCGCTACCGCAGTAGGTACTCAGCTGACGGACGATGAACACATTGCTGAAGCCAAAGTATGCAACATTTACGTTCAGAAGGTTCTCCAGCTTCAGGTCCCAGTTGATGATGCCTTTCTGGTGGCACTAGTGGAGAGCAGAAACTATCTGCGGAATTTGCCTCGGGCTTCTTCCTCTGTCATGAGGCCATGGCTTGCTAAGTAATCATACATCTCCTCCACTAACGAGCTCTATAACGGGGAATAACGTTTCCTTGGTATGAATCACCTCAGATAACTTCACTACGTTAGGGTGATTCAAGGCCTTCAGGGTGCGGACGTCACGGAAAAGTTCGTTGATTCTGGAGCTCCGCAAATTCTTCTGAATTACTTAACGGCCACCTCCCTCCTGGTTGGGCAAGGCTATTTTCACCTTGCCAAAGCTGCCTTCACCAATGGACGTCACGGAAAAGTTCGTTGATTCTGGAGCTCCGCAAATTCTTCTGAATTACTTAACGGCCACCTCCCTCCTGGTTGGGCAAGGCTATTTTCACCTTGCCAAAGCTGCCTTCACCAATGGTCTTAAAGAGCTCCTAATTGTTGATATGGGTCTTCTTGCCAGCAGAGGTGGCCGCATGGCCCTGTGGATGATACTATTCTTGTGGCCATACTGTAGAGGGGATACTAGCCCCTAGAATTTGCCACCCTCTGAGGCTTGCTGTCCTTGTCCTTCCTGGGGGCAGCGCCCTTCTTGTGTGAGCGCTTCTCTGACTTCTGGCCCTCGACAGGCTTCTTGTCTTGACAGGCCTGCCCGTAGGACGAGCCTTAATGTGTCTGAACTAACACAGGGCACGCCCTCATGTGGTTGGCTGGGCAATGTGAAGTGAGCTAGGACATCCTCGAGGGGGGTCTCCGCCTGAGTCAAAGAGGATAGCAAATGGAAGCACTCTCCAGCTGTGTGTCCAGGGTCTTGTTGAAACTGGCAAACAGCTAGCCATTGAAGATTAAATAGCTAGGAACTAAAGTGTTTTCTTGCCTTTTTGCAATTACTGATTATAGCTTTTAGCTGTTTACCCATCCATTGTTAACTGTGCTGTTCAGGCAATATGCTATCTGATTCCTACTAGGATCGTATAGATAACAGCTCCCTGGAGCCTGGGTCACCATGGTAATGGGTGTTTGAGCTGTTTTTCAGGAATTAGAACCCGTTGTCCACTTCAGGCCAGTTGAGTCCACCAACCCATCAACTGGGCCTGCACAGATGTCCGATAAGCTACCTTTTGATGCCAAGAGGCTAAAAACTCCACCCCCAGGTCATGCTAACGCCGCCATTTTATGAACATGCATCCTATGAAGAGGCATGAAGTCTGACTATGGTTGCACAGATCATCAATTACCTCACCTCTCCTCACCTCCCATCATCTATCTCCACATTTCAGACCACTTTGCCTCCTACCCCATAAATACCCCTGAGACCCCATTATCGGGGAGGTGGATTTGAGACTCATTCTCCCGTTTCCTCACTTGGCTGCCTTGTGATTAAACCCTCTCTCTGCTGCAATCTCGTAGTCTTGGTGTTTGGCTTTCTGGGCGACAGGCGAAAACAGACCTGGTTTGGTAACACTGTTATGCCTCAGGGGCCAGGGCACAACACGGGAGAAAGCCGGGGGATGACTGAAGGTGCCTCTCTGGAGACATTTCCTATCCGCCCCATCCCCTGCTGCTGATGCCCCAAGTGCCCCATTTTGTGGTGTGCAAGTAGCCGCCATCATTCCCCCCAAAGCCAAACGGTGGCTCCAGCGTGGGGTAGGGTGGGCGATCTTAAGGCTGTGACCCTCAGAGGAGTTCCGGGAGAGGATGGGGGAGGGGAGTCGCTCTTAGCTCCCCACGGGCCACACGCCACTCCCCTCCCCAGCTTGTATGGGGAGGGCAGTTGAGAGTGGGTCGCTCCCTGCTCTCAGGGTGCCAGACGAAGTCCACTGCAGAAGCTCCTGCAAGTCTGGCAGCTCTGAGCTCTGCTGGGTCCAGTATTGGGGGTGCGGAGGAGGTGCCAGACAGTCTTTCTTGAAGCCAAAGAAGCCTGCACTTGGGGCAGCTGGGACCACGGAGAGACACACTCAGGAGGAGAGCCAATCCTTTTGGGCTAAGTGATTTTCCGCCCAACCTTGGGGGCCGCGGCAGAGGCGCAGACAATAAACAGTCCCCTGAGGCCTAAGCATGGAGGCGTAGGTGAGGCCGGAGGCCAGAGAATTGGGGTTCCAGGGGTGGACAGAGCTGGAGGCCCTGAGGTCCCAAAGGGGGGGGTGCGTTTTGGGGCCTTCTTCCCCAGTAGGCACCCCTGAGCTGGCGCGCTGGTTCCCTCCCCTCTTGTCGGCACTCACCCCTTTCACAGCTATTGCACAGACCAAGTTTGCTCTCCGACAAGCCAGTGAATAAGTCCCAGGAGAGGAGGAAATTAAGGCTGGGAAATGTGAGACTGGGTGTTTTTTTGTGGGGGGTGGGTCATGGGCATGGAGCCTTAGGTGCCCAGGGCAAACAGACTGCAACCCAAGTCCCCGCAAAGAGGGCCAAGCTCCTCTCCCAGGAAGGAGGCTACCCTGAGCAGACCGTGTGCCCAGGGTCAGGAGAACCTTGAGGGCCTGAGACCTCAGCCAAGATGAGGAAAGACCATCCCAACTTCCTAACAGAGGGGCAGCAGGTTTCTGAAAGAGCCCCTGAGCTGAGCCCTGGGCGGCACTGGGGAGCTGGAAGGGTCTTGCAGAGATTGCATGGCTTGAACAAAGACCTCGAGATCCGAAAATGGAAGGTGTGTGCAGGCCAGGGTGCGTGGAGGATGTTGTGCGGTAAGAGAGAAGAGGCAAGATGCAGATGCTGCTGCCCTCCCCACAAAGGCATGTCTGTCCAGGAGCAGAAGCCGTGCTGGGGCAGTGGGCCCTAGTAGGGTGGACCAGGGTGCACGGAGATCGGTGGGAAGGGGGACACTCAGAAGAGAGCTGGCTCAAGGAAACCAGGGGGAGGGGAGGCTTGAGTTTGGGTCTCTGAAAGGTCAGAGGGACAGAGAGGGTGATTCTACTGATGGAACCCCAGCATGGGCAGCAAGGGCACCTCCAGGCTGAAACATTTGCCCAGGCTTCACGGGAGAGGAGGAAGCTGGAAATGTGAATTTGGAGCTGGTTGCAGCAGCAGGCTGGGAGAGGGAGATCCTCCCAGGGTTGTCCTGGAGGGGACAGGGAGGAGGCTCCACTGGAGACAGAAGAAGAACGGTCAGAAAGGAAGGAGGGAAACCAGGTGTGGCTGGCGTCACGGAAGCTAGGGAGCAGAGAATTTCAAGGAAGAAGGGCTGGTCCGTCACAGTGCAGCCCACTCGGAAAGTGGACCTCAGAGTAGACACGGCCGGCAGAGCTGAGGAGAGCAGGGAGCGTCCAGCCACTAAGGCCAAGCTCACCACCGCGAGACCCTCTGGCTGGGCTATTCCTGTTTCACCCAGTGTTTTTAAGAAAACACTAAATTAGTTCCAGGATTAAAAAATTAGGTAATTTCAGATAAAAATGCAGTCCAGATTTCAGATTTCCCTTAAAAACATCTGAAGATTCGACTCAGGTGGGGGGGCAGAAGGGATGGGCCTGAGCATTCACCCCCTCTAGATGGGCCGGCCTCCCAGCACCTGGTCAGTGAGGGAGGAAGTGCCACCAGCATGGGGCAGAGGGAAGGTTCTTTAGGCCCCGGGGAGCCTGGCCATGACTGGAGGAGAGAAGAAATCAGTGGAGAGAGTGGACACAAGTGGGCAGGGCCGTGTGGCCCAGGCCATGGTGGAGGACACAGAAGACACAGCTCCGAGTCCATGCCAGCCCTGGTGGGCTCTTTAGCCTGGCAGTGGAGGGAGCACTTTTGCCAAGAGGGGGGCTGCCTGTGGACCTGTGGACCAGGGCTTGGGAAGACTCATTCCAGGCTCTGGGAGCTGGCAAGGGACCAAGTGGTTTTGTCCCAGTGGCCTCGTTATACAGACGAGGAGACTGAGGCCTGGGGCTGGGCAGGGGGGTAGTGGCTTTGTCCAGTTAGCCAGAACTCTAGGGTTGGATCCTGCCAGCCTGCAGGGATGCCTCTCAAACCCCACACTGACAGGTAGCCCCTCTGCCACTCCTCTGAGGAGAGTATAGGTGGGGAAGGCCTCAAGTAGCCAATGAAAAATGACAAACTACGAAAAAAGGAGCATCTGGAAGTGGCCAGGTCTCACAGACATGCCTTTCCCAGGGCCGGGCCAGTCTGGAGAAAGCTCAGGCAGGCACATGATGCCTGTGGGTGCAGAGTCAGGGGAGTCCTCTCTCTCCAGGGGAGCTCGTCCAGGCTTGGGGCTCTGACACTTCCTGCACTGATGACACCCCTGACTTCTGTCTCTCTCATGACCAGCAGACCTGGCACCCAGCCACCTGCCGTCGTCTCCGCTGGGGTGTCTAAAACACATCCCTGCTGTGTCAGGGCTGAAATAGAGCTCCCGGTTTTCTCTTGCAAACCTGCTGCTCCCCAAACTCTCACAGACAGTTCTAGTCTGAAAGCACAGCCACCCCTCTGATTTCTCTCTTCTTCTACCCTCTCATCCAACCCACCAGTTCCTGTCGGGTCTAGACCCCTCAACAGGTCCCACATCCATCCGCTTCTCCCCAAGCCGCCGTGCTCTCCACTCTTCCCCTCTGGCTTCTCCCGGCCTCCACACAGCAGCAGAGGGAGCGTCTAACACAGATGTCTGATCCCTGCGTCCTGCCTCTGCTAAAGGGCCTCATCAGACTTAGGATTAATCTGTACTCAGCCACATTGGCCTTTGTGTTCCTCACACAACCCGGGGCGGCGGGGGGCGGGCTCCCACCTCAGTGCCTCTGCGCTTGCTGTGTGGCTGGCTCCTTTCATTCAGATCTCAATCTCTAAATACCACCTTGTACAAGGCAAACGTGTGTTGTGAAGCCCCAAATGGGGACGTTGTTAGGGGCTCTGGCCCTTCACCCCCCTACACCTGGGCCATGAGCTCCGGGGGCCTGGGGGTCTGAGAAACCACCGACCCAGCCAGGGAGCAAAGGAGCTGACAGTTGATGCTGAGGCCAAGAGGATACAAAACGTGGGGACTGACATAAAATGGAGTTCCCAGAGATCTAGCTTGGAGGTAGCCTGACGGCCCCTCCAGCCCGGGGTGGGGTCGGGCTGGGGGGCCACCTCCACTTCCCAGGCCACCATGAGAGGTTTGTTTCATGTGACAAGAGGATAGGAGATTTATATGGATGCACTGTAGGTCGTGTGTCGGAACTTGTTAGCTTTCAGCCTGCTGGTCTTAAATGGAACATCCCAATCAAGAGTTAGCATATCTCAGGGCTGGCCTGGTGGTGCAATGGTTAAGTTCACGTACTCCTCATCCACAGCCCGGGGTTCGCAGGTTTGGATCCCGGGCATGGACCTATGCACTGCTTCTCAGGCCGTGCTGTGGCAGTGTCCCACGTACAAAATAGAGGAAGATGGGCACAGATATGAGCTCAGTTGTAGTCTTCCTCACAAAAAAAAAAAAAAAAAAGAGTCAGCATTTCTCTTCTATTAAATCTGCTCAGCCTCTTGGTTTCTCAGTATCAGACAAAACTGCATCATTCTTGAAGCCTCCCACGTTGTAGCTGACTCCTGCTGTGCCCTCCACTCTTGGCCATCTCCCACCCAACACCTAGTTGGTGTCTGCCTGTGTGTCCCTCTCTGGAGCTCTCTGTCCCTCAGCTGGCTCCTCTCTCTGCACCCGGGTTTTCTCCTGTCTCTTCTCTCCTACCATTGCTCCTTGACCTTTCTATATTACCCCTTTGACCTTGGCACTTCATTGCTCTGCAACTTTTCATGGCTGCCCAGTGCCTTAGGGAACCGAGTCTGACTTCTGAGTCCTGCCTTGAAGCCATCTTATAATCTGTTCCCCAAGGCTTCTTTCTCATTGCCACCCCACCTTCACACCTGGTCCAGCCCCTGGTCCTTGAAGATGCTAGAGTTTTCCTCATCGAAGGGCCTGCCTTCAGGTGTTTGGCCGTACCTAGAGGGCTCTTAGCCTCATCACTTTCTCCAAAATTTATCTATCCTTTGACACTGAGTCTAATTCCATCTTTTTTCCTCCAGGTCTTTCTTGTAGCTTCTGTAATCTCTATTCATTCACTCACTACCTCTGCTCGTTCCTTATTCCATACACGTTGATTGCTGCCATGTGCGTGCAAAGCTGCATATTGATAGGAGTGAAAGACATGGAGGGGTCATCTCCCTAGCTGGGGACAAGGAGCTCTGGGTGTAGTCCTGGCTTAATAACGACCAGCTCTCTGACCACAGGAAAGTTAGTGTCCGATTGGTAATGCCTTCCTTAAAGTGAAGTCTGATTGAATAGAAGGACATATGTCAAGTACTTAGTGGTTTTATTTGGAAGAAGCCATTTCCAGTTGAGGTTTGAGTTTCCTGGTATTTTGAAGCAGCCCCGTCTGCAACAACCCCAGGAGGGCGGGAGCCTTGCCTATCTAATCCATCTCCAGCACCAGGAGAGTGATTGTCGCATAGTAGGTATTCAGTAAGTACTTCTGTTTGATTGACTCAATGATTCTTCCTTCTGCACTCTAGAGGAAGTGAGACATGTCATTCTGAGGCAGAGAAGGTCATTTGAACAGGGCATTCACAACAAAGGGGAGTGGAACAGGAGTACGCACCAGGAAACCCAGAAAAAGCAGGAAAATGCTTAAAGTCTTTGCATGGTGAGTGGAGACAACCTTTGGGGACAAGCTGAGTGCAAGTCTGGGTCGGGAAGTGATGGATGCTGTTGCCGGTGTAGTGCGTGTGCACTGGCATCCTTCACGGGCATCTTGGCTTTATCTCCCTTTACAAGCAGCCTCCATTTGTGAAGACATTCTTCCTGGGAGAGAAGTTCAAGATCTACAGGGTGTGAGAGTAGCCTGCAGCCCCGCGCTCAGCAGATATAGCTGGGGGCACCACGCAGGCACCACTTGCCAGGAACTGAACCATCCTATGGGGGTGGTATTTCTACCTCCACTGCCCAGACGAGGAAACTGAGGCTGGAGAGAAACGGGGTAGCATCTCCAATAATCCATGGCCAGGAAAAGACAGCGAAGCACTTGCTATTGACCCCATTTCAAGGTGTGTCACCCACATCACTTTCTAGTACTTTGTTTTATACCACTTGCCACTTTCTCAAATTATCCTGTCTCAGGCCTGTCACCCTCACTAGAGCAGGGAACCCATCTACCTCACTGCTGCACAGGGCCTGGCACATAGTAGGCCCTCAATAAATCTTTGTTGGCTGAACAAGGTGGGATTCCCTCTCAGGTCCAGCTCAGTGCACTTGTGTCTCCCGTCACAGCACTGACCCTCCCGGGTCCCGACTCACAGTGTCTGTGCCCTGGGCCCCCCTGGGCCGACTTGTAGAACAGGCAGGGGCCCCCCAGGGGTTGCGACACCTTTGAAAAGCCTAGTGGAGAGCCTCCTGTGACCTTTGCAAGGCTCACAGGATTTTATTCATACGGTTATTTGCTTGTCCAATCTTGGGGATCCTGAAACGTTCTCCTTGTCAGTCACGGGTTGACAGCTGCCCTAGACATTTCCTCCTGAGATGGGGCTCACAACCTCAAACCAGACCCTGCTCCCTAATGGCCATTCTCGGAGAGGGCCGGCAGAGGGGGGACATTATGGCCACATCAGGTAGGGTGTAGCAGAGAGACTTGCCTCTTCAGATGGCCGCCAGCCACCTGGCCCACACTACCATCTTCTTCTCCTGTCTGGTCCCTCTGCTTCCTATGCCCTGCCACCTCCCCCTTCCTCCCCAACTTCAACCCAGTCCTTCCTTTACTTAGAGGCAGTCCGAGTAGCCTTTACGAGGAGAACCAGAGCTTGTTGCTCCCCAACCATGCCCCGCAGCACCCAGGCCCCGCAGACCTCTTCGACTTTATCACCCGGCGCTCCTGCCCTCCCTATGGCCCCCTCTCTCCATCAGGCACACCCGGCGCTGACACACCGTGTGCTGGGCTGTGGCGCCAGCTGTCTGGCTGGCCTGAATCCTTTTCCAGGAACCGCCCCCAACTCTTGATCTCCATTGGTTCCTTCAATCCTGTCATCCTGATTCCTTTTCTCATAAGTTTTCTCTAAGTTATTTTTTATTTACTTGCTTAATATCTGTCCCCCTACCCCAAGACCCTGTCTGTCTTGTGTAGCATTGAATGATGACAATCTAGAAATGAATCTAACTCCTGGGCCCTAGACCCAACTCAGTTATAGTTGAGAAAGGGGAAAAAAAACCCAACCCAACCAACACCTCATCTAGAGCCTGACATAAATGGCTCTCAAAGAACATGTTCCCTTCCTTTATTCCCCTCTAATCAGATAATAATTCTTGAAAGAGGTGGCCCTTGAGGAATGCTTTGGGACCACTCAGGGCCCAATGGGAATCTGTCTTGCTGGCCCATCTGCCCTGCCCCCATGTGACATGGAGAAGCTCAGGTCCAGAGGAGAGGCAGGGAGGGCCCCGGTGTGCCAACTGCACTCCAAGTCTAATTCCCAGTCCAGTGCTCTTGCCCCACTGGACCCCTCATCTGTCCAGTTGGCTGGGCGTGGGGAGGGGAGAGCAAGGCCAAAGAGAAGCCACGGTATGGGGACAGGCATTGGGCTATGTGCCGGCCTTGTCTCGGTGCGGAAGACAACCATTAGAAGGCTGTCCATCCAGGCCGGGGCCCCAGAACCACGCCTCACTGGAAACAGTGGAAGGAGCTGTTTAGCCTCAAAAAAGAGTGTCAGGAGAGACTGAGCACTCTCTGACATCTACACTGCATTCTGGACCTACCCATTTTGCACCATCTGCCCTCGAACATTGAGAAAGCCTCGAAGTGGGTCTCCCTGTTGCCAGATCTTCACAGAGGCCAGGGTTTTCTCCAAGTCCCCATCGAATCCTGCCCACCCCTGCAGAAACACTTGGGTGGCTTCCCATCACATTTAGAATAAAACCCAACTGCCTCCCCACAGCCCAGGTCTGTCGTGGTCCCAGTCCTGCCGGCCCCGCTGCCTGCCTTTGATGTCCACGCCTTGGACAGCTGAGCCAGACCCCACAGCAGTGCCTCTGTGCTGTGTTCTCTCTCTTCGCGGACTTTCACAGGCCCAGTCCCTTCTTGCCAATCAAGTTAGTAAGCCCTCCTCAGAAAAGCCCTCCCTAAACACCCCATCTGAGGTAGGGTTACCCCATCTTTCACCATCACTTTTTCATGTTTTTCTTCATAGCACTTATCACTACTTGGAGTTTTTGCATTTATATCCTAGTCTCCCCACCCAAATGTCGGCTTGTCTGTCTTGTGTATCACCGAATCCTTTGTACCTGGCACACAGTAGATGCTCAGTAAACGTTTGTTTGAATAAATGAAATATTAAGAGCCTTCATGAAGTACAGAGATTTGGCCTGGTCTTTTCTGCCAGGAGTATTAAACTAGGTGTCTGGAGAGCCTGGGGTGAAGACGGAGACAGCACCTCCCCCTGCCCTCCCACCTGACGCCTTAGGATTGCTGAGGAGCAGTTCCCCCTAGCTGGGGAATGAGTGTTGACAAAGGTGGAGACAACTTGTGTCAGTCCACCTCCCATCCCACTGGAAGCTGCCCTGCGCAGGCACAGGGTCTGCGCCGGGCGCCTGCCTTCGCCCCTACGCCTGTTTGAAGGGTGGCTCGGAGGGGATGTTGGCAGAACATGCAGGCCAGGTGTGGTCTTAGGAGCAGCTTTGTGTCTGGGGAGCAGGATGGTTCTCGGGAAGGACAAAGTCTTCATCCTTAGGGTTAAACACCACCCATGAGGATGTCGCATAGTTCAAGCAAGTAACGACCAAGGCCAGCGTCAATCCTTGTGGAGCCCTGTGCTACACCTGAAAGATGTGCAGTGCTGACTCCCACAGACTCAGGAGCCCTGAAGGGACGGTGCCCTTCTCTACCCCAGAGAGCAGCGGGAGGTTCCCCCCCACAGCCATGTTTGGCTGCCGAAGTCCAACGCCCCTACGGAGCGGAGTGAACTACTCCCCCCACTCGACCCCTGTAGTCCAGGCTGTGCCCTGCCCTCCCCAGTCCGACCTCCCGCGCCCACCCCCAGCCCCCTGGCTCTCTCCTTCTCCCTACCAGCGCCGGCGGGGGCGCCTTCCCTAGCTTCCCGTCCCACCCACTCCGCCGCCCCCCAAGAGTCACACCGAACAGGCCTGTGCTCGGGCCTTTAAAAGGCTTTGAGCGCGCGCCCCGCCCCCGACGTCCCCGCCACTGAGACCTGGCCCCGCCCCTCGTCCCCATGGAGACCCCCTTCGCCCAACCGCCCTCCCCGCGCCCCCCAACCGCCCTCCCCGCGCCCCCCAACCGCCCTCCCCGCGCCAGCGGTAGGCGCGCGCCCCGCCCCCGATGTCCCTCCGCCGCGGCATGGCCCCCGCCCCTCGTCCCCATGGAGACCGACGCGCTTCCAGCGCCTGTCTCCCAACCGCCTTGCAGACCCTCTGGCCTCTCTGTCTCTGTAGCCAGGCAGGTGGACAGGTTACCAGGCAGTGCACCACGTGGCTGGCGTGAGATTCAAAGATGCAGCAGAGAGGAGGACGGAGGACGGAGCTCTCCCCATGAGAAGGTGACTCTTGAGTCAAGATCTGAGTTAATTTAACCCCTTTAGCTGTGCTGTCATTTTGCATCAACCGTACCAGAATAGCATATAGAGACATTTGTCAGGGAGCCAGCTGGGGAAAGCTGACTGAACTGTCTGAGGCCCGCTGCCAGCAGATGTCTGGCCCAGGCGTGAGGACTGGATACATCCAAAGGCCACTGCATCTCCCAGGGCACCAGCACGGTCTTCCTGAGCCAGCTGCTTACAGAGGGAGCCCCAGTGTGTGCGGGTGGTGGGGATTAGTTGGGGAGATGAACAAAGGAGTTTCCTCCCTCTGCTCTTTGATTTGCCATGCTGCCATGGCCCTTAGAGGCGCATCAGCTCTGGTAACAACAACTCATTCTCATATAGAGCTATGTGCCAGGACTGTTGCACACACTTCATGTGCAGTAACTCATTGAATCCTCATAACAACTCAAAAGGTATGTGCTATTATTATCATTCCCACTTTACAGATGAGGAAACTGAGGCTTAGAAAGGAGAACTAGCCCAGGGTCACACAGCTGAAAAGCAGTAAAACCTGATGTTCTGACCTCAACTCCATGATAGACAGGTAGATGGCTGGATGGACGGACACAAGGTAATCCACAAGGAATGGAGCAGATAGAGAGTCCATGGATGCTCAGCATAGGGAAGGTATCTGCACACTTGAGAGGGCAGGGATCGCACTTATTGTGGTGATCATTTTACAATATAGACAAATATCGAATCATTATGTTGTACACCTAAAACTAATATAATGTTATACGTCAATTATACCTTAATAAATAATAAAAAAAAGATTTTACAAAGGAGTTGGATACAACTAGTTCACACAAGGCCATGCTACCCAGACTTAGTGCATCTCAGAACCACCTGGAAAGCTTATTTAAAATGCAGATTCTCAGGCACTTCTGCACACAACCCACCAATTCTGATTCTGTTCTGAAGTGGAGACCTAAAATCTTAATATAGATTCCACAGGGTAAATCTGAGGCAAATGGTCCACAGACCATACTGAGAGAAATAGTACCGTCAAATATAGACTGAAAACAACCAAACGTTTCTCTATTAACCAACAGTACCATTCCCTGGCTAAATTATTTCTTTTATGCTCTATCAATAAAGTCTAAAAGCCAGAGTTAACTACAGAAAGACTTGCAAACCCTGAACAGATTATATTTTTCTAAAAATTGCTTTTCTTATAATGACAGCTCATTGAACTCTACAAGATTGACATGATTATGGCTAAATAAAATCACAGTAGGTAGCAAGAGCTGAAACATTTTATAGGAGTTTATACAAGCACATTGTGAGGGAAAATTCATTAAGTCAGTATCTAAAACATTTATTTTATCAAGGATAGACGACTGAACTTATGACTATAAAATTCTAATGGAAAACTGTACTGTGCACTGGCATTTACAATGAAAAGCACCAGCAAAAATCAACAATTTTTCTCAAGAATTTTAAAATATGAAGCCTGATAAATGTCTCCCAAAACAAGAAAATGAAACTGATTTTTCTTCCATTATTTACTGAAACTGAGTAATGCATCTCAGGGTCCTCAGATTCTGAGGACAACAAAAGGAAAAGTATTCTTTGAATCAACTGATATGAATCTAGAGGAGTGAAAGGCTGTTATCCACATTGAGGATGTGGCCTGTCAGGGTGCTGTGGGGAAAATTTTTTAAATGTCAGAGATTCTGGGGCCAGCCCGGTGGTGCAGCAGTTAAGTGCATGCGCTCCGCTTCAGCGGCCCGGGGTTCACAGGTTCGGATCCCAGGCACACACGATGCACTGTTTGTCCAGCCATGCTGTGGCGGCGTCCCATATAAAGTAGAGGAAGATGGGCACAGATGTTAGCCCAGGGCCAATCTTCCTCAGCAAAAAGAGGAGGATTGGCATCAGATGTTAGCTCAGGGCTGGTCTTCCTCACCAAAAAAAAAAAAAAAAAAAAAAAAAAATTTCAAAGATGCTTAGATCAGAGCCCAGGACCAGGATGTAACTAAAGAGAAATGTGGCTCAATGATTCCCTAAGTGTATCTTCATAAACACTACAGTTTTGCAAGATGTGAGTTATGAGAGAAAAAAGGTTTCAGGGTCAAAGAAATTAAGAAATTACTGGATTAGGGCCGGCCCCGTGGCTTAGCGGTTGGGTGCGCGCGCTCCGCTGCTGGCGGCCCGGGTTCGGATCCCCGGCGCGCGCCGACACACCGCTTCTCCGGCCATGCTGGGGCTGCGTCCCACATGCAGCGGCTGGAAGGCTGTGCAACTATGACATGCAGCTATCTACTGCGGCTTTGGGGGAAATAAATAAATAAATAAATAAAAATTAAAAAAAAAAAAAAAAGAAATTACTGGATTAAACAAAATCCAACAATTATCTTTGATGCAGGACTTCTCAGAGCCTTCAATACACTAACTTGTGTAATGAATCTTTCCCTAAGAGGGAAATACAGCATGCAGTGCAGTGCAGTGCAGTTGCACTCCAGAGCAAGTGGCAGGACTATAGTATTCCATGGAGCAGGATTTGGAACCACTATTGGAACTTGAACTTGATGATACATGGATGAGTATGTCTTTGGATAAACTGACAGAGCTAAATGTGTCAGAAGAAACAGGACGGATGCCTCTAGAAAAAGAGAAGTCCAAGCAAGATTATCAGTGTTGATTCCTCACACTTCAAGGAGAAAATGCTCAGCTTCTATACTCCCAACTCATTCATTTCTAAAGAGAAATGCAGGTCTCAGATTTTCACGGCTTAGGGGAAATAATCCTCGGGACGATCCAGTTTCATTTATTCCAAATTCTAACTGACTAAACGACCGAAAAATGTAAATTTTATTCTTGTCAACAATCTTACCCACTAGGAGGGGGGAATGTGTACACAAGACTGCACAGGGATCTGTTGCAGGGATCCGTGGAGGTGTCTCGGGGCCCAGAAGCCACCGTGGATAACAGGCAGGGACAAAGGGGGAGGTCAGGTGGAGCAGCACAGCCCCCAGGCCTCCATCTCCACTTTAATGGAGCAGGGCAATCTTATCTATTTTACGTGTGATGGCTCATTGTAATATTTCATTTGAAAAAAAAGGTTCTGCTAGGGGAAGAAAGGTAACGATCAAGTTACAAACACTATGATAAGAACTGTCAATTGATGTCCCCCACTGTAAATTAATAAAGCATCATTACACTTTCTATGTCAGCTTTTGTAAGTTATGACAGCATGAGTTTGTCCCTCAGAACCTGCCTTCACTCCAGATTTACCCATAAAAATTAAGTGACACCATTTTACCTTTAATTACAAAATATAATATAATGGCCCTGCCTTATTAACATGGTTTTTGGAAAATATTCTTCTAAGTCCTTCAAAACAGACCAAACAGAGGGGAGTTCAAGACAGCAGCAAAGGAAGATCCTAAACTCATCTCCTCCCAAAGACACAAGAAATCTACAACTACGTTTAGACTAATTCCCTCTGAAACAGACCTGAAAATTGGGTGAACAGAGCCCCCACAACAAATGATAAAAGGACAGCATCGAAACAGGTAAAAGGGGCAGACTCATGGGCTCACCAAAAAAAACCCACACCCCAGCTGCAGCAATCCACAATCAGGAGAGATCTCAAAGGTACTAAACGTTTCCTTGAGGAGTGAGGGATTCAAACTCCACATCAGGCACCTCAACCCTTAGATCTGGCACAGGAGAGAGGAGCCCCCAAAACACTGGGCGTTGAAAATCAACAGGGAAGGGCCGGCCCCATGGCTTAACGGTTAAGCGCGCGCGCTCCGCTACTGGTGGCCCGGGTTCGGATCCCGGGCGCGCACCGACGCACCACTTCTCCAGCCATGCTGAGGCCGCGTCCCACGTACAGCAACTAGAAGGATGTGCAACTATGACATACAACTATCTACTGGGGCTTTGGGGGAATAAAGGAGGAGGACTGGCAATAGATGTTAGCTCAGAGCTGGTCTTCCTCAGCAAAGAGAGGAGGATTGGCATAGATGGTAGCTCAGGGCTGATGTTCCTCACCAAAAAAAAAAAAAAAATCATATGATCATCTCAATAGATACAGAAAAAGCAATTAACAAAACTCAACATACATTTATGATAAAAAAACATTTCAACAAAGTGGGTATAGAGGGAACATACATCAACATAATAAAGACCATATATGACAAATCCACAGCTAATATACTCAACAGTGAAAAGCTGAAAGCCTTTCATTTAAGATCAGGAGGAAGACAAGGATGGCCACTTTCACCATTTTTATTTATTGGAAGTCCTAGCCACAGCAATTAGGCAAGAAAAAGAAATAAAAGGCATCCAAACTGGAAAACAAGAAGTAAAACTCACTATCTGCAGATGACGTGGCACTATACAGAAAACCTTAAGACTCCAACAAAATATCACTAGAACTAGTAAAAGAATTCAGTAAAGTTGCAGGACACAAAAGTAATATGCAGAAATCTGTTGCATTTCTACACACTAACAACAAAATATCAGAAAGAGAAATTAAGAGAACAATCCCATTTACAATTGCACCTAGGGATAAATTTAACCAAGGAGGTAAAACACCTATACTCTGAAAACTATAAGATGCTGAAGAAAGAAACTGAAGATGACACAAATAAATGGAAAGACATACTGTGCTCATGGATTGGAAGAAGTAATATTGGTAAAATGTCCATACTACCCAAAGCAATCTACAGGTTTAATGAAATTCCTATCAAAATGCCAATGGCCTTTTTCATAGAACTAGAACAAATTATTCCTAAAATTTAAATGAAACCACAAGAGACCCTGAAAGCAATCTTGAGAAAGAAGAAGGCTGGAGTTATCATGCTCTCTGATTTCAAACTATACTACAAAGCTGTAGTAATCAAAACAGTATGGTACTGGCAAAAACAGACACACAGATCAATGGAGTGGAATAGAGAGCCCAGAAATAAATCCACACATATACAGTCAATTAATCTTCAACAAAGAGGGCAAGAATATACAAGGGGAAAAAAGGTAGTCTCTTCAATAAATGGCACTTGGAAAACTGGACAGCTATATGCAAAAGAACGAAGCTGGACCACTATCATACACCATACACAAAAATAAACTCAAAATGGATTAAAGACATGAATGATTAAAGACTTGAAACCATAAAACTCCTAGAAAAAATAACAGGCAGTAAGCTCTTTGACACTGCTATTTGCAACATTTTTTTTTCAGGTATGTCTCCTCAGGTACGGGCAACAAAAGCAAAAATAAACAAACAGGACTATATTAAACTAAAAAGCTTTTGTACAGCAAAGGAAACCATCAACAAAACACAAAGGCAATTGACTGAATGAGAGAACATATTTGCAAATCATATATCCGATAAGGGGTTAATATCCAAAACTTATAAAGAACTCATATAACTTACTATCAAAAAAACAAACAATCCAATGAAAAAATGGGCAGAGGAGCTCAACAGATATTTTTCCAAAGAAGACATACAGGTGGCCAACAGGCACATTAAAAGGTACTCAACACCACTAATCACCAGCGAAATGCAAATCAAAACCACAATTAGATATCACACCTCACATCTGCCAGAATGGCTATCATCAAAAAGACAAAAAATAACAAGTGTTGGTGAGGATGTGGAAAAAAGGAAACCCTCTTGCATTGTTGGTGGAAATGTAAAGTGGTGTAGCCACCATGGGAAACAGTACAGAGGTTCCTCAAAAAATTAAAAATACAACTGCCATATGATCCAGCCATTCTACTTCTGGGTATTTACCTGAAGAAAACGAAAACACTAATTGGAAAAGACATATGCACTCCTATGATCATTGCAGCATTATTTACAATAGCCAAGATATGGAAGCAACTTAAGTGCCCATCAACAGATGAATGGATAAAGAAGTTGTGGGTGGGTGTGTGTGTGTGTGTGTGCGTGTGTGTGTGTGTGTGTTTGTGTGTGTGTAACGGAAAATTACTCAACCATAAAAAAGAATTAAATCTTGCCATGTGTGACAACATGGATGGACCCAGAGGGTATTATGCTAAGTGAAATAAGTCAGTCAGAGAAAGACAAATACTGTATGATTTCACTTACATGTGGAATCTAAAAAACAAAACAAATCAACAAACAAAACAAAGCAGAGTCATAGAAACAGAGAACAAACTGTTGGTTGCCAGAGGGGAGAGGGGTGGTAGGTTGGGTGAAATAGGTAAAGGGAATTAAAAGGTATAAACTTCCAGTTATAAAATAAATAAGCCATGGGAATGTAATATACAGTACAGGGAATATAGTTGACAATATTCCACAACTTGATAGGAAGACTGACAGAAACTAGACTTACTGTCATGATCATTTCATAATGTTTCTAAATATCAAATCATTATGTTGTACAACTGAAACTAACATAATCCTGTATTTCAATAGTACTTCAGTTAAAAACAAAAAAAAGACCAAACATAAGAGCCAATCATTCTATTGATCCCCACCTCCTGGATACCATTAATTTCTTCAGTTTCCCTTCTCTCCTTTTCCAAGTCTCTCTAAATGATGACCTATTCTCTGCCCTTCTCTCCTGTTTCAGAAAAGGGTTCTTTCTGCATGTCAAGGATAACTTCATTACTGGACTCTCGATCTCTTGTGCTCCCAACCTTGTTCCATGTATCACCTGCTCTCTCCCTAGAGAGAGTGAAAGAAAGAGACTAAAGGCTTAAACAATTTCTATTTTAAAAAATAAAATCTTCCTTGATCTTGTGCTTACTCGTTCCCCAAACTACCTTCTCATCTCTTCTTCCCTTCAGCACCAGACTCATCTACTTTGCAGCTTCTGCTTCCTTTTTATCTTCATTAACCACTGATTACTTAAGACCTTGCAATTTAACTTTGACTCAAATTTCATTCCTAACCAACTTACACGTACAATAATAGTGGCCTAGTGTAATAAATTACTGTGACTTTGATGTATAAGGGAGGCAGAATACCTTAAGTTTGGGTGCAAATACTGAGACAACTTATTAGTTATGTCACCTGGGTGGTTGCAGGTGGGGGGTGGAGGACTTTATATTTCATACACACCCTTTTGTACCTTTTTACATCATATGTATATAACCGCCTATTCGGAAAAAAATTTATTTTGAAAAAGTTTGACTTAAAATTTTAAAACTTCTGAGCATCCTAAGAACCAAAGAAAGATTTTATATCTTCTATATTCAGAGTCTAACCTTGCTTTCTTTGGCTAAGGGGCTTTATGGTAGTTCTAAAATTCTAAGACAAGAAAATAAGAAAAGAACAGAATTCTAAGTCACTAATTTCTTGTTAAATTAAATTGTATCAGCATATAATAGAGTTAATTATATTTGGCAAAGTGGAGTTGAGGAAAGAAGAGGAGAAGGAATGGAAGAGTTGGCTAATAATAAAGCACAGAGGCACCTGGCTAAAGCTCACTGGTTATGCTTAACTTTCTTACCTTCTGAGGCTTTCCTTCTTCTCTTCACGTGACAAACAGCTGTCTAAGTGAGTATTGATGTGATTTTCTGGAATACTAACGCCACAAACAGGACAATCCACTGTATTTTTTTAAAAAAGAAAGAGAGACTTTATTACTTGTAGAAAGTGCAAAAATAATGTAACCTAGCATCTTTCAGCAATTAAGATAAAAACAGAATTCCCACCTTAATATGCACTTAGAATAGCACTTAGAAAAGCAGAAGAGAAAAAGAATGACATCTCAGGGCAACAGAAGTGGGACAGACTGGTTACCAGGTAATGGCTAAATTGTGAGAAGTCACACAATTAGAATCCTCCAGCTAAAGGAAGAGATTGTTAAAAAGTTCGGAAATCCATTTTTTAGAAAATTCTTTGGTTAATTCTTTTCTACCAAGGTGTGACCGAACTATAAAACTAATCTTAAGTTCCCTCCAGTCTTAGGAGGGAAAATTGCTTCATTTTTTCAGCAATCAGACTGAATTCATATTCTATGAGACAAAAAAGAGAACAAACATATCTTGAAGCACTGCCTACATTGATCTCTGAGATTGTTATAAGGTGAAATCTGGTTTGCCCTTTCTCATTCCTTCCCCCTCAAAAATTCTGCCTATTTATTCTTGTCATGTGGGATGAGAAGATTTCCATTAACTAAGAAAATACACATGTGAAAATAATTTCCTACCTTTAGTAACTTGTTTGAAAGTCGATGTAGAGGGTGTCGCAGGAACATGAGCATCCAAGGAGCCTAGAGCTCTCTTCTCTACAGAAGGCGTCTCTCTGGTCTTTGCAGAAGTGCCCACCTCTTTTCGAGGGCTAAATTTTTTTTCACTCTCTTTTATCAACAACTCTGATGCAGAACCACTAGCTTCTCTGGTCAAGAAATTCTCTGTTAACTTGCTTCCTTGCTTTAAAGAATGTCTGAAGGCTACAGGAGTGTCTACTTTGGCAGCAAGGTTCTTTGAAGAGGAGGAAGCAGGAGATATGGGTGGTGACTCTAAGGCAAACCGCAACAGATGATTCCTGAAGCACAAAAACACAATAGATAATTAAGATATCAAGTTTTAATGTATAATAAGTTAACTGACATGAGCTGTTTTCCCAATTAACACTTGTTTCCATGAAATATAGAACTTACTCCATAATGACAATCAAATCAGTGTTTCTTCTAGAATAAAATACAAAGCAATAAATCTGACTTAAAAAGCAGTTAATCTCAGACAAGGATGCCCACTGTCACCACTCCTATTTAACATAGTACTGCAAGTCCTAGCCAGAGCAATCAGGCAAGAGAAAGAAATAAAAGGGATCCAAATTGGAAAGGAAGAAGTGAAACTGTCACTATTTGCAGATGACATGATTTTATATATAGAAAACCCCAAAGAATCCACCAGAAAACTTTTAGAAGTAATAAACGAGTATGGTAAAGTTGCAGGATACAAAATCAACATACAAAAATCAGTTGCATTTCTGTACACTAACAACGAAGTAGCAGAAAGAGAAATTAAGAATACCATCCCATTTACAATTGCAACAAAAAGAATAAAATACCTAGGAATAAACTTAACCAAAGAGGTGAAAGATCTGTACACCGAAAACTATAAAACATTTCTGAAAGAAATTGAAGAAGACACAAAGAAATGGAAAGATATTCCGTGCACTTGGATTGGAAGAATTAACATAGTTAAGATGTCCATACTTCCTAAAGCCATCTATAGATTCAATGCAATCCCTATCAAAGTTCCAACAACATTTTTCACAGAAATAGAACAAAGAATCCTAAAATTTATATGGAACAACAAAAGACCTCGAATAGCTAAAGGAATCCTAAGAAAAAAGAACAAAGCTGGAGGTATCACACTCCCTGATTTCAAAATATACTACAAAGCTGTAGTAACCAAAACAGCATGGGACTGGCACAAAAACAGACACACAGATCAATGGAATAGAATCGAAAGCCCAGAAATAAACCCACACATCTATGGACAGCTAATCTTTGACAAAGGAGCCAAACACATACAATGGCGAAAAGAAAGTCTCTTCAACAAATGGTGTTGGGAAAACTGGATAGCCATATGCAAAAAAATGAAAGTAGACCCTTACCTTACACCATATACAAAAATTAACTCCAAATGGATTAAAGACTTGAATGTAAGACCTGAAACTGTGAAACTTCTAGAAGAAAACATAGGCAGTACGCTCTTCGACATCAGTCTTAGCAACATCTTCTCAAACACCACGTCTGACCGGGCAAGAGAAACAATAGAAAAAATAAACAAATGGGACTACATCAAACTAAAAAGCTTCTGCACAGCAAAGGAAACCATCAACAAAACAAAAAGACAACCTAACAATTGGGAGAAGATATTTGCAAACCATACTTCTGATAAGGGCTTAATCTCCAAAATATACAAAGAACTCATGCATCTTACCAACAAAAAAACTACCAACCCAATTAAAAAGTGGGCAAAAGACCTGAACAGACATTTCTCCAAAGAAGATATACAGATGGCCAACAGACACATGAAAAGATGTTCAAAATCATTAACTATCAGGGAAATGCAAATCAAAACTACAATGAGATATCACCTGACGCCCGTCAGAATGGCTATAATTAACAAGACAGGAAACAACATGTGTTGGAGAGGATGTGGAGAGAAGGGAACTCTCATACACTGCTGGTGGGAGTGCAAACTGGTCCAGCCACTATGGAAAACAGTATGGAGATTCCTCAAAAAATCAAGGATAGAACTACCATATGATCCAGCCATCCCACTGCTGGGTATTTACCCAAAGAACTTGAAAACACCAATTTGTAAAGGTACATGCACCCATGTGTTCACTGCAGCATTATTCACAATAGCCAAGACTTGGAAGGAACCTAAGTGCCCATCAAGGGACGAATGGATAAAGAAGCTGTGGTATATGTACACAATGGAATACTACTCAGCCATAAGAAACGATGAAATCCAGCCATTTGTGACATCATGGATGGACATTGAGGGTATAATGCAAAGTGAAATAAGTCAGAGGGAGAGGGTCAAATACCGTATGATTTCCTTCATTAAGTAGTAGATAATAAGAACAATAAACAAACACATAGGGACAGAGATTGGATTGGTGGTTACCAGAGGGGAAGGGAGGAGGGAGGAGGGTGAAAGGGATAATTTGGTACATGTGTGTGGTGATGGGTTGTAATTAGTATTTTGGTGGTGAACATGATGTAATCTATGCAGAAATAGAAGTACAACGATGTACACCTGAAATTTTTACAATGTTATAAACCAATGTTACTGCAATAAACAAAAAATTAAAAAAATAAAAATAAAAAAAAAAACATACAAAAATCAGTTGCATTTCTATACACTAACAACGAAGTAGCAGAAAGAGAAATTAAGAATACAATCCCATTTACAATTGCAACAAAAAGAATAAAATACCTAGGAATAAACTTAACCAAAGAGGTGAAAGAGCTGTACACGGAAAACTATAAAACATTGCTGCAAGAAATTGAAGAAGACACAAAGAAATGGAAAGATATTCCGTGCTCTTGGATTGGAAGAATTAACATAGTTAAGATGTCCATACCTCCTAAAGCAATCTAAAGAGTCAATGCAATCCCTATCAAAGTTCCAACAACATTTTTCACAGAAATAGAACAAGGAATCCGAAAATTTATATGGAACAACAAAAGACCCCAAATAGCTAAAGGAATCCTGAGAAAAAAGAACAAAGCTGGAGGTATCACACTCCCTGATTTCAAAATATACTACAAAGCTATAGTAACCAAAACAGCATGGTACTGGCACAAAAACAGACACACAGATCAATAGAATAGAATCAAAACCCCAGAAATAAACCCACACACATCTATGGACAGCTAATCTTTGACAAAGGAGCCAAGAACATACAATGGAGAATAGATAGTCTCTTCAACAAATGGTGTTGGGAATACTGGATAGCCACGTGCAAAAAAATGAAAGTAGACCCTTACCTTACACCATACACAAAAATTAACTCCAAATGGATTAAAGACTTGAATGTAAGACCTGAAACTTCTAGAAGAAAACATAGGCAGTACGCTCTTCAACATCGGTCTTAGCAACATATTTTCAAGCACCATGTCTGACGGGGCAAGAGAAACAATAGAAAAAATAAACAAATGGGACTACATCAAACTAAAAAGCTTCTGCACAGCAAAGGAAACCATCAACAAAACAAAAAGACAACCTAACAATTGGGAGAAGATATTTGCAAACCATACATCTGATAAGGGCTTAATCTCCAAAATACATAAAGAACTCATGCATCTCAACAACAAAAAAACTAACAACACAATTAAAAAAATGGGCAAAAGACCTGAACAGACATTTCTCCAAAGAAGATATACAGATGGCCAAGAGGCACATGAAAATATGTTCAAAATCATTAACTATCAGGGAAATGCAAATCAAAACTACAATGAGATATCACCTGACGCCCGTCAGAATGGCTATAATTAACAAGACAGGAAACAACATGTGTTGGAGAGGATGTGCAGAGAAGGGAACTCTCATACACTGCCTGTGGGAGTGCAAACTGGTGCAGCCACTATGGAAAACAGTACGGAGATTCCTCAAAAAATCAAGGATAGAACTACCATATGATCCAGCTATTCCACTGCTGGGTATTTATCCAAAGAACTTGAAAACACAAGTGCATAAAGATACACGCACCTCTGTGTTCACTGCAGCGTTATTCACAATAGCCAAGACTTGGAAGCAACCTAAGGGCCCATCAAGGGACAAATGGATAAAGAAGATGTGGTATATATACACGATGGAATACTACTCAGCCATAAGAAACGATGAAATCCAGCCATTTGTGACAACATGGATGGACACTGAGGGTATTATGCAAAGTGAAATAAGTCAGAGGGAGAAGGTCAAATACCATATGATTTCCTTCATTAAGCAGTAGATAATAACAACAATAAACAAACACATAGAGACAGAGATTGGATTGGTGCTTACCAGAGGGGAAGGGGGGAGGGAGGAGGGCGAAAGGGATGATTCGGCACATGTGTGTGGTGATGGGTTGTAATTAGTATTTGGGTGGTGAACATGATGTAGTCTATGCAGAAACAGAAGTATAATGATGTACACCTGAAATTTATACAATGTTGTAAACCAATGTTACTGCAATAAACAAAAAATTAAAAAAAAAAAAAAGTTTTGCTCAACCATGTTAGAGGAAAGATTGAAGTATCTTTCTATTCTTTCCACAGAAAATGGTATCATGAAATAATTATTATATGAAGAAATGACCAAGGAATATGTTGCCAAAAATACAGAGGAAAAAGTACTATTAATGTGTGTCAAGCAGTTAATTAATAAAATTATGTGATTTTTCTTGAAAAAAAATAAACATTTTGATATACAAAAAATAAAAAAATAAACATGTTGCTATACAAAAAAAAAAAAGCAGTTAATCTGTCTACAAAAAAAAAATAGAGGGACTTCAGATTCTGACCATACAGAATAGCTGCTATCAGACTTACTCTCCAACCACAAATAACTTTAAAATCGGGACAAAACATATATAAAACAACTGTTTGTAAGCATGGACTATAATCAACATAAGGCTACAATCAGAAAAGAGAAACATGAGGTGATCCAACATTCCCCCAAGAATTTCCCCTGGAAACATTTTCTGGGAGTTGGGTATTGAACTGAAGTCAAAACAGGGACCAGCAATCTCACTGGGTAGAGGGAACAGAGATCAGAGTTCTGGGCAAAGGACTGGAGGGACAGGGTGCTGTACAGGAGGTAGCCACAGAAAGAGAACCCGAAAAGTCCCCTTAGAAATTCTCATCAATTCCTGATCATCTCCAGGGCTGCACAAGCATAAGACAAAACCACAGGATACTTGGTAGCAAGCAGAGCTGGGAAGCTGAGATCCCAAGGGTCAGTGCAGGAAAGTTGCTGGAGTTTGAGCCCAGCCAAAGCTGAGAGACCTGATGAAGATCCTAAACATTCAGTTGAAACCTCACAAAGGCCACACCTTAGAAGAAGGACCATGCCCTAGAAATATAAACAAAACTGAAACAGACCAAACTTAACAAAAAACTAAACCAGGCCTTGACAGAATAAAAGTGAAGAGCTGGTAATTTAACTGCCTGTCAGAACAAAATTCAGCCATCTTTCAAAGAAAGGTAAATCACAGCCTCTCTCATATTTCATCCACAATGTTCAACACACATTTAAAAATTAGGAGACATGCAAAGAAGCAAGAAATTAGCCACTAATCAAGAGATATAACAGTCAATGGAAGCAGAACCAGACGTGATCCAAAGAGTGGATTAGAACACAAGGATTTCAAAATAACTATGAAGAATGTGTTAAAGAAAAAAGATGAAAAAACAGACAAATGAATAAAAAGATAGTGT
Source organism: Ceratotherium simum simum (assembly GCF_057802395.1). NCBI lineage: Eukaryota > Metazoa > Chordata > Mammalia > Perissodactyla > Rhinocerotidae > Ceratotherium > Ceratotherium simum. The sequence goes on from NC_141904.1 coordinate 81,895,673, forward strand.
ATTGTAAGAGGGAATTAAGACCCATCCCCAAAAGGATAAAACAAAGAATATGAAACCTACCCATATCATTATCAAATTGCTGAAAACCAAAATAAAGAGAAAATCTTGTAAACAACCAGAGAAAAATAAGACATATTACCTCTAAAGCATGGTTTCTCAACCTTGGTGCTACTGACACTTTAATTGAAACAATTTTCTGTTGTGAGGGACTGTTCTGTGCATTGCAGGAATGTCAATAGCATCCTGCAACCACCACCACCCCGTGAAAACATATCCAGACATTACCAAATGTCCCCCAGGCCCCAGGCGAGAGGGGGTAAAAGAGAAGGCAAACTCACTCCCAGTTAAGAACAATTGCTCTAAGGAAGCAACAGGAAGAAGTGCCACTGACTTCTCAACAAGAAGTATAGAAGCAAGAAGATAACAGAATGATATCTTTAAAGTACAGAAAGAAAACAAAACTGCCAAGAATTCTATTCCCATTGAAAATATTCTTCCAAAATGAAAGCACAATACATTCTCAGACAAACAAAAGCTAAGGGAACTCCTCACCAGCAGACAAGTAATACTACAAGAAAAGTTCTTCAGATGAAGGAAAATGATCCTAGATGGAAGCAAAAAAATGACAACAAGAATAAACAGCTCCAGAAAAGGTAAATATGTGGGTAAATACAAGATTATTGACTGTTTTAAAACAATACTAACAATGTCCTGTGGGATTCATAACATATATGGAAGTAAAATACATCAAAACATAGCAAAAAAGGAGATTAAATAATGCAAAAATACTGTAAAGTTCTTGCATTGCTCATAACATGATAAAAGTATTAATTTATGGTACACTATAATATGTTAAGGGTGTATTTTGTAATTTCTTTGCTAATGACTTAAAAGAGTGACACTAACAAATATAATGAAAAAACTAACAAAAGAGATAAAAATACTCCTAATACCAAAAAAAGGGCAGGAAGGGAGGAGTGTTTTGTTTTAAAAAGAACAAATGGATAAAGAGAAAACAAACAGCAACAAGGTAAACTGTAATCACACTAAATGTAATGGATGTATACTCCAATTAAAAAACAAAGATTGTCAGACTGGATTAATAAATAAGATGCAACTATATACTGTTCAAAAGAAAACACTTTAAATATTAACACCTAGGAAGGTTGAAAATAAAAGAATAAGAAAAGATGTGCCATGTGCCGGCCCCGTGGCTTGGTGGTTAAGTGCGCGCGCTCCGCTACTGGCGGCCCGGGGTCGGATCCCGGGCGCGCACCGACGCACCGCTTCTCCGGCCATGCTGAGGCCGCGTCCCACATACTGCAACTAGAAGGATGTGCAACTATGACATACAACTATCTACTGGGGCTTTGGCGGAAAAGAAAAGGAGGAGGATTAGCAATAGATGTTAGCTCAGAGCTGGTCTTCCTCAGCAAAAAGAGGAGGATTAGCATGGATGTTAGCTCAGGGCTGATCTTCCTCACAAAAAAAAAAAAAAAAAAAAAAAGATGTGCCATGCAAACACTAAGCAAAAAAAAGCTGATATGGCAACATTAATAACAGACAAAATAGACTTTAAGGCAAAAAGTATTATGAGAGATAAAGAGGAACATCTCATTTTGACAAAATAGTCAACTTAATTAGAAGCCATAAAAATCATAAATTATATTCACTTAATATCATAGCTTCAAAACGTGTAAAAAAGCAAAAATTGACAGAACTAAAATAAGATAGTCAATTCACAATACTTGGTTTAACTAATAGCGCATATAAATCTAAACACACCTAACAAAACAGAAAACTCAGTCAAAATACAGAAGATCTGAACCAACTCAATTAATCAAATGGATGTAATTAACAAATAAAAACCATTACATCTGACAAATGCAGAATACACATTCTTTTCAAGTATACACGGCACATTTAGCAGCACAGACCATGTTCTAGGCCATAAAGTAAGTCAAATTTCCAAGGAATGAAATATTTCAATATATCTTCTCTGACCACTACGAATTCACATGCAACTCAATCACAGAAAAACAACAAGAAAATCTCCAAATGTTAAGAAATTAAGCACCATACTTCTAAATAACTCCATAGGTCAAATAACAATGGAAAATAGAAAATATTCTGAGCTGAATGATAGCATAGGGGTTTGGTAATAAAACAGTCCCTAGAGAGCAATTTATAGTTTAATAAAAAAATTGAAAATCAACCTTCTAAGCTTCCAACTTAAAAGGTTAGGAAATGAACAGCATATTACACCCAAGAAGGAAGAAAATAATAACAGATATTAGTAAAATAGAAAATAAGCATACAAGAGAAAATGAGCAAAGCCAAAAGTTGGTTCTTTGAAAAAATTAGTAAACCCCTACCAAGATTAAACAAGTAAAAAATGAGTGAAAATACAAATTACAAAAACAAAGAATTAAAAAGAGACATCATTACAAATCCTACAGAAATTAAAAGATAGTAAGAGGATATTATGAACACTTTACACCAATAAAATTGAATTTTAGACGAAATGGACAAATTTCCCTTGAAAACATCCACTCATCAAAACTAACAAAGGAACAAACAGAAAATCTGAATAGTAGTAGTATCTGTTAAAGAAACTGAACTGTAAACAAAAACCTTCCTACAAAGAAAACTCCAGGCCCAGATGGTTTTGCTGGTGAACTCTGCCAAATATTTAAGGAAGAAATAGTATCAATGCTACACAAACTCACCCAGAAAACAGGAAGAGAAGAATGGTTCCTAATTCATATTAAAGCCAGCATAACCTCAATAACAAAATCCAACAAGTATATTATAGGAAAAAAAAATTATAGTCTAATAATCTCTCATAAATACAGATATAAAAATCCTAAATGAAATATTAACAAATAAATCCTAGAGATAAATAATATAATGAATGCACCAGGACCAAGTGAGATTTATTCCAGGAATGCAAGGTTGGTTTGTTATTTGAAAAAATCAATGCAATTCACCACATTAGCAAAATAAAGGAGAAAAACTATATAATCATCTCAATAAAAGCAGAAAAAGCATTTAATAAAATTCAATACCCATTCATAATAAAGAGAGTCAGAAAACCAGGAATAGAAGGAAAATTTCTCAATCTGAAAGACATCTTCAACAAAACTATAGCTAACATTATAGTCACTAATGAAACTTTGAACATTTCCCCCTAGGAGTAAAAACAAGACAAGAATGTCTACTACCATCACTTCTCTTTAAATTGTACTGGAGGTCCTAGGTTTTGTGGTAAGGCAAAAAAAGTACAAAGGTAGGAAAGAAAGAAAGAAACCTTTTTATTTGCAGGTGACATGATTACGTTCACAGAAAATCCAAAAATCTATAAGCAACTAAAATTACTAAGTGAATTTCTGCAAGATCACTGGATATAATGTCAATAAACAAAAACCAATGTCATGCCTATATATCAGCAAACAGAAGATGAAATTTTAAAATAAATACCACTTGAAATCATTGAAAATATTAAATACTTGGGCATAAATTTAACAAAAATGTGCAAAACTTATGTCTTGAAAACTAGAAAACATTGCTGAGAGACATTTTTTAAATGCCTAAATACATATAGAGATATTCTATGTGCTTGGACTAAAAGATTCAACAACGTTAAAATGCCGATTTTTCCCACATTGATTTACAGATTCAATCAATCCCAATCGAAATACAAGCCACTTTTGGGGGATGGAGATGATACATTTATTCTAAAATTTATATGGAAATCAAAGGCCCTAGAATGCCAGCAGTCTTAAAGGCAACCAAAGTTAAAGGACTAGCACTACTCATTCTAAGGATTTACGATATATCTACAGCATTAAAGCCGTCATATTAGCTTCAAGACAGACAGAGAATAACACAACATAACATGTCTAGTACTAGACCCACACATGTAGTCACTCGATTTACCACAAATGAGCCTTTGTAATTTAGTGAGTCTTTTTAATAAGTGGTGCTAAAGCAACTGAATATCTGTCAAGAAAAAAATGAATCATGACCCTTATCTCTCATACAGAAAAAATAACTTCAATAGGTTCAGAGACATAAATGTAAAAGCTAAAACTATAACCATTCTAGAAGGAAACATATGAAAAAATCTTTATGACCTGAGGTAGGCAAAGATTTCTCAGGCAACATACAAAAAGCACTAATCATAAAAAAAAGAAAAGGAAAAAAAACAGAGAGATAAATTGGACTTCATTAAAATTAAAACATCTGTTCATCAAAAGACATCCTTAAGAAAATGAAAAGGCAAGCCACAGACAGAGAAAAAATACAATGCATATGCCTGACCAAAATACATAAAGAACTACAAATCAATAAGAAAAAGACAAATAATACAATTTTTTTTAATTGGGCAAACAACTAGAACAGACACTTCACCAAAGATAGAAGAAGAATCAATAAGCACATGAAAAGGTACATTAGTCATCAGGAAATGCAAATTAAAACCACAGTGAATTACTATTTCACACTCAATAGAATACTTAAAACTAAAAGGACTAAAAGCACCAAATATTAACCAGGACGTGGAGCAACTGAAACTCTCATACTGCTAGTGGGTGTGGTACAACCAAACTGGAAAACTGCTCATCAATTTCTTATAAAGCTTAATATACATCTACCCTACAACCCAGCAATTCCATTTCTAGATATTTACCCAAAAGAAATGAAAATGGATGCCTACACAAAGATTGCACAAAAATGTTCAGAGCAGCTTTTCTCATACTAGCTATCAACTGGAAATGATCCAAATTCATCAACAGATGAATGGATAAGCAAATTGTGTATAATCACACAATGGATACCGCTCTGCAACAGAAAAGAATGAATACTGATAGAAGCAACAACAGGAACAAATAACAAAGACAGTAGGTGAAGTGAAAGAAAAGAATAAATATATACTGTACGATTCCATTTATATGAAGTTTAAGAACAGTCTGCGATGACAGAAACCTAAACGGTGATTGTCTGTGGGGGAGGGAACTGACTAGGAGCAGAATAAGGGAGCTAGGATGATGGAAATGCTCTACATCTTGACTGTGATGGTGATTACATAGATGTACACATTTATCAAACTTCAGTGATCAAAACTCAAACTTTATGTATTTTATGTATTACATCATATATAAATGTTACCACAGTTAAAAAAATATTTAAAATAATAATGGTAACATTAATTTTTAAAATCTCACAGATATACTAATCAAAAATGCTAAAATTAAATAGACTGGGAATACAAAGTGTTGGAGAGGATATGGAACAACTGGAACTCCTATATTTTGCTTGAGGGAGTGTAAATGATCTAACAATTTGGAAACTAGCTTTAAAGATACCACCGAATAAATGAATGTCTACTCTATGACCCAGTAATTGTACTTCTAGATATATGATAAAAGAAATATATGCCAAAGACATGTACAAGAATGTTCACAGTAGCAGTATTCATAATAGACAAAAACTGGAAGCAATCCACATGTCTATCAATACAGAAATGGAGAAAAAAATTATCCATATATTATCATCTGAAATCAAAAGACTCACAGAAAAAGATCAAATTTTTACCCCAATGATATATTATTTGATTGGATTTCCCTTTCTCTATTGGCTGAAGTCAATAAAACCACTCTTAACATTGATACCTGCTAGGGTTAGTTACTTCACTGAGCAGGAAATGATACAAAAAGAAAAAAGCAGCAATTTTCATTCTGCCTCACAGTTTTACAGAAATCCACAAAACTTCTATTTACATCAAGACATCCTGCTTCATATCTTACTTAACTGCCACCCATAATCTGAATGCTTTGACGCTTTTAAGTATGTCCTAATTAACATTAAACATTTTAAAATGAATAATTAGCATTGAGGGAGGGTGAGTGGATGTGTAGAAGAATCAAGACTGTTCATGAGCTGATAAATATTTAAGTTAGGTGATGGGCACATGGGAGTTCATTATACTGTGTTCTCTATTTTTGTATATGTTTGAACTTTTCCACAATAAAAATTTTGAAAATAAAAATTACAAAAGCTACAGTTGGGAGGAAGGCTAAAAGAAAACCTCAAAGATCTTCACCTTTGAGAGGAAACAGAAATAAAAACATAGAACCACAATGAAGTCTCTTTTCCTTCCAGGATCTGGATTTGGTACAAAGAAGAGTCTAATTAAAGCTTTCACCTCATTATGTCAAAGTAAAACACACACTATTCAACTAATACATAAAACTGTCACTGATAAACCACTTCCACACTACCACACTCTTCAGTGAAGTGCCTACCCTAGAGATAATTCTCCTGTTTGCTTTTATTCTAAATTCAGAGGAACTTATATTCTACTAATCTTCTCACTTACTTCAACACATGCCAAAAAAGAATGTGGCAGACAGTAGCAACATTGCAATGATAAAAATATGCCCAAGCTAAAATTAAAATTCATTAATTTCTTTATGTGCCTATTACTCTTGGGAGGGGAAATATAAGAGAACAAAATAGTTCCATCCTCATGAAGCACACCATAGTAAAGAAGACGCATACATATGTGAAAAGTGCTATGAAGAAAAAAATGAAGCCAACGAAGCCATGTATGAGGAGGGAACAAGCTTGATGCTCTTTATAGGATGGTCAGAGAAGACCTCACTGGAAAGATGACCTACGAAAAATAGAGTCCAAAGAAAGTGGAGGACTAAACTATGTGACTATCTGGGGAAACCCTGTATCACCTAGAAATAACAGTAAGTGCCAAGTCTCTAGGGTCAGAGTGATTAACACGTCTGAGAACAGCAAGGTGGCCAGTGTGACTGGAGCTGAACAACAGGGGAGACAGAGGCAGGAGCCCAAGTCAGAGAAGGAGCTGATTACGTACGGAGCAGAGGATTGCTACTGAGACGACTTAGGCTGCTGCTGCAACTCAGATGGGAAAGCACCTATGGACAGTTTTAAGCATGACCCGACTTTTTATTTTAAAGGTTCCCTCTAGTTGCTGCCCTCAGAAGGACTCTAAGAGAGCAAAAGCAGAAATAAGCCCACCAGGAAGCAATCACGGAAATCTAGGCTGACACTGGCTTGGACTAGGATCATACTGGTAAGGCGATGAAAAGCTGTCAGATTCTGGAAGTATTTTAAAGATAAGCCAACAGGATTTACTGATGGACTGACAGATTATGTGTGAAAGAGACTGGTCAGCATGACTCCAAGGTTTCCGGCCAGGGCAAATGCAAGGACAGAGCTGCCATTTAATGAGTTGGAAGACTGTGGGAGCAACAGATTTGGGGTGGCAGGTGGGGAGCAGCATGGGGAATCAGGAGTTTAGTTTTGACTGTGTCAATCAAGAGCTGCTTTTAAGAGGTCTAAGCAGAGATGTGAAATTAGAAGTTAGATACAGGAGGCTGAAGTTTTGGGGAGAGACCTAGCTGAAGATACAAATTTGGAAGGCATGAAAGTACAAATGGTATTTAAAATTATGAGACTGTTTATGGCAATTCATATAACTTAAAAGTGAGCTGGGTAGGGGCCAGCCCCGGTGGCCTAATGGTTAAGTTTGGCACGCTCCGCTTCCTCGGCCCAGGTTCAGTTCCCCGGTTCTGACCTACAGCACTCATCTATCAGCAGCCATGCTGTGGCAGCAGCTCACATACAAAATAGAGGAAAATTGGCACCAGATGTTAGCTCAGGGCGAATCTTCCTCAGCAAAGAGAGGAAGATTGGCAACAGATGTTAGCTCAGGGCAAATCTTCCTCAGCAAAAAATAAATAAATAAACAACCTGTGTAAAAACGTTAATTCCAAATTTGATACTTAGAGTTAATCTGAATTGGTAATTTTCCCCTTTAATTTCCATCACTCCTATGTATTATATTAAAAGTGTGTTGGTATTACAATGCCTAACAGCATTCATTACAGACACTCAGATATTTTTTGGGTGAATTATGAACTTTTAGAGCTGGGAAAGACCCTCAGAGATAAACCAATATGCTCATTATGACAGATGGCTAAATAGAGTTCCAAAGTTTACTGATTTGCTCAAGGTCACCCAGTTAGTTAGGAAGTGCACTAGATTAGATCCCAGATACCCAGACACTTGGTCTAATAAATTTCCCTCCCCATGTTTTCTTGTTCTGAATAAGTAACTGTGACTCTATAAAGTAGAGGAAAATCTTGCCCATTTGTTAACTATACAATAACCTTACCTCTTCAGAATGCAGCTAAGAATTAAGAGTCAAAATAGGTCTTTGGGTAGACGTGAGCAGTCATAAAATCCATGTAATCAAGTTCACGGATTTCAGTAACTAGCCAAGTCCCTGCAAATGCTTGTTCTCATCTGACACATGTAAATAGCATTCTAGGACCATTAGGTTAAACAGGCAGAGGCCCACCCAAGCACAAATTCTTATTAGCACCTTAGACCATCAACAGAGAATAGGGCAACACAATACAGTCATGCGTCACTTAAGAACAAGGATATGTTCTGAGAAACGTGTCATCAGGCGATTTTGTCATTGTGCGAACATCACAGACTGTACTTACACAAATTTAAACAGTAAAGCCTACTACACACCTAGGCCATGTGGTACTAATCTTACGGGACCACCTCATATATGCGGTTCGTCATTGACCAAAACATCGTTATGGGGCACCTGACTGTATAAATATAGGTAAAATATAAATGATAATAATAATTATAGGAATCTTTTTTAGGTTTTTTTGTTCCAGATACTATGCTGGTTATCTTTTAGTATAACTCTTCATTTCTAATCCTTACAACAATCCCTTAAAGTATGAACAATATTATTCCCATTTTTCACATGTGAAACAGAGGCCAAAGAGGTTTAATATCTTGATCACAATCACATCAGAACTAGCAGGGCCAGGACTGGAACCTAGTTCTGCCTGAATCCAAAGCCAGTATGCTTTCAACTACACCACAGGAAAAAGTGAAATTATATTCTACATACTCCTATGAGATGCTAAGGGAATTACGTGTTACAATTATCATCTAAAATGTTTAAATTCTTGACCTTGGAATAAGTACTTGGGGAAAAATTCATAACTTGATGGTGGATAAACCAAAGCAGTAAATGACGTCTTACACTCTCAATTCATGAAAATAATGATATAGCTGTAAATTGGCTGCTATGCAAAAATATAGAAACAATATTTTCTTACGTCAAGAATGATGTTCACCTTACACAAAAATATTCTAAGTATATTTTGTTCAACCTAATTCCTTAAACAGTTTTATTTATTTATTTTTTGTGTGTGTGAGGAAGATCAGCCCTGAGCTAACATCCATGCTAATCCTCCTCTTTTTGCTGAGGAAGACCAGCTCTGAGCTAACATCTATTGCCAATCCTCCTCCTTTTTTTCTTTTTTTCCCCAAAGCCCCAGTAGATAGTTGTATGTCATAGTTGCACATCCCTCTAGTTGCTGTATGTGGGACGCGGCCTCAGCATGGCCGGAGAAGCGGTGCGTCAGGGCGCACCCGGGATCCGAACCCAGGCCGCCAGTAGCAGAGCGTGCGCACTTAACCGCTAAGCCACGGGGCCAGCCCTCAACATAATTTCTTAAGAACATCATTTTAAATAAAATTGAGTCAAGAAGAAAAACACTTGTTCTTTGAAAATAAAAGGCAAAAGTTAGAAGAAAATGTAAGATCTGAATGTCAGCCTTGTGTCTGAAAACCTCAGGAATAATTTCCAATACCCTCTTATTATTCAGCTTTTAAGAATATTAAATTTTTAAAAATCATATGTCATAAAACGGCAATGACAGATGAGAAAAATGAAAAAAAAATGAAATTGACAACACATCTTACATTTTTGTCATAAAATTAAACTTCCTCCCTCATCAATCTTAAACCAGATTTCACAAAAGTAATGAAACTGATTAGCTTGAATTTTATCCCCACTAATTTTGCAAATGAAGTACCACAGCACTTTAGATAGGACCAATCCAAGAAATGTTCACCGTAAGGGAATTCCAAGAAGAACGGCAATTCCAAGAAGGCAAAAAGGGGGAGAAACAAATGATAAAAATCTATCCCAAATCTACAAAGAATGCTTCCCACTCCACTCCACCCACTATAACGAATAATTAAAGAGCCTATTCCTCTTGGGGGGTGGTGGGGGAGCTCAATCATTCCAAGGCCTCTCTCTCTTTTTTTTTGTGAGAAAGATCAGCCCTGTGCTAACATCTGCCAATCCTCCTCTTTTTTTGCTGAGGAAGACTGGCCCTGGACTAACATCCATGCCCACCTTCCTCCACTTTATATGGGACGCCGCCACAGCATGGCTTGACAAGTGGCGCGTTGCTGTACGCCTGGAATCCGAACCCGGGAACCCCAGGCCGCCGCAGCAGAGCGTGCACACTTAACCACTTGCGCCACCAGGCCGGCCCCCAACGCCTCTCTTTAAGTTACAAAAAGTTCTCTGCACCCAAAGATACTGATCACTTCTCTTCAACAAACAGATGCTATTCTTTGTAACGCTCCCTTTTTCCTAGCAGAGAAGTTGTTATAGTTTCAGTACCAGCTGAAGAAAACAAGCAAGCCCTGAGATACAATTTTACCGACTCAGAGAAAATCCAACAGCCAATAAATTCCTTTCTAAAAACATGGCCCCAGGGGCCGGCCCAGTGGAGTAAGCGGTTAAGTGCGTGCACTCCAATGCGGAGGCCCGGGGTTTGCTGGTTCGGATCCCAGGTGCGCACCAATGCACCGCTTGTCAAGCCATGCTGTGGCGGTGTCCCATATAAAGTAGAGGAAGATGGGCATGGATGTTAGCCCAGGGCCAGTCTTCCTCAGCAAACAAAGAGGAGGATTGGCAGATGTTAGCTCAGGGCCTATCTTCCTCGCAAAAGAAAAATAAAAAAAATAAAAATAAAAACATGGCTCCATCCTTTCTCATAGACTTCCAAATCTAACTGGTGAAGGACATGAAACCAAGAAAAGAAATATCTTTAATTATGAGAATCAGAGAATCTCAGAGTTTCTTAATCTAGGAAAGTATACTACGTTTTTATGACCCTGCTTAGGGAAATAACTACCCAGCTAATTTCTATTATTTCATATTAGGTGGGTTCAGAGTACTAAACTTGGTCATTTTTAGGATATAAACCAATGAATAAATGTGCAATTCTATTGGCAGAAAATGCTTTACATTTTTAGAAGCAATATAAGAATATACCTCTAAGAATGTCCCAACAAGCCTAGAAGTCACACACTCAAATACGTGGGCACCTAACGCTTAACTAAACATAGTATGTTCCTAATAAAAATTCCTGCTTGACTTGCATGATTAAAAACAATTCAAGATATCGTTTGGTAAAACATACCCTTTCATATCCCTTTGGGGGAACAAACTCACTTTCACCATCATGCATTTGACTGTTAAGAAGGAAAGCTATATTTCTGAGCTTTATAAAGTACCAATTACGTATTTCACATGGCACATCATTTTACACGTGTGGAATATATCAGATTAAGAATTAATGGATTAATATATAACAGACAGAAACAATTATAGATACGTGTGTATACATGGGTTAGCACACAGGGATGTATACATGCATATGTTACCCAGCTCTGTCCACTGAGAGGGCCTAGAAGCAACGACACCCCAGTAACAATGAGCATACCCAGCTCCAGATTCTGATTTCTTTTTTTTTTTTTTTTTTTGGCGAGAAAGATCAGCCCTGAGCTAACATTCATGCTAATCCTCCTCTTTTTGCTAAGACCAGCCCTGAGCTAACATCTATTGCCAATCCTCCTCCTTTTTTTTCCCCAAAGCCCCAGTAAATAGTTATATGCCATAGTTGCACATCCTTCTCGTTGCTGTACGTGGGACGCGGCCTCAGCATGGCCGGAGAAGCGGTGTGTCGGTGCACGCCCGGGATCCGAACCTGGGCCGCCAGTAGCGGAGCGCAGGCACTTAACCGCTAAGCCACCGGGCCGGCCCCAGAGATTCTGATTTCTAAATACCATTCTCCAACAAAAGGAACTAGGGCTCCTTGGAAAAATGGTTGATTCTAGGGCTGAGACAGGAAAACTAAAAGATGAAGCTGGAGTACCTCTATAGGACCTAAAAGTAAGAAAGTGCTCAAGTCTACATTTTAACTCTTGTTTTTCATAACAGGAGAATATCTGTTCAGCAAAGGAAAAAAATCCTATTATCACTAGACTGTCCATGTGTGATTAATGACTGTTGCCACTTCCCTTCTTTACCCCAAAATATGCAACCTTGCAATTCACCAATCTCCAAAAGTGCACAAAGTAAAGAGGGGACACATATAAAAGACAAAAATAGTTAGGGGTTAGTCACAAAAATAAATCATACCGTGCAAAATTCAAGCTTTTTACCAGTTCATCTAATACACGGTTATTTTTCAGGTCCGGCTCTGTGACTGTCTAGAAAAGAAAAACAACAGATGGAAAAAGGTCAGAAACAGTAATTAACTTGTCATAATCTTATTTTGAAAATGTGTGACCCATCCTCCTGAGACTCCTCATCCCACTAAGTCTTCCAGGAAAGCCTCCAAATACAGTTCATTTATCTCATACTAATATGGAATTTTAAAACAACAGTGAATCAGTATCTGCTGACTGGAAGTCTCATAAAAACTTTCCAAAGCACCTGGTAAAATCATATATACTCTGTACCGACTAAGATAAAACCTAATATGAGCAAGAATCCTTCTTGAAAACGCCAGCACTAGGCTTTCTCAAAAATTTCTCCTGAAAAGCAGGCAAGAGATTGTTACGGAACCAAGTGGGCTCGCCTCCTGGTGAGTTAAATAAGACTCTACGCCAGTGGAAGTTGTCTCACAAAGTTAAGTGTATTAGCAGCAAATAGGAGGCCATGAGGAATCATTTCCAAAGGCATGGTGTCCCCCAAGAAAGGGAAGCAGGAACTTTTATTTTGGTTGGGGAATGAATACTCAAAAGGGAGAGGCAGGTATTTGCTTGGCACAGGCTCAGTTGGAGAATGTGCTTCCAAATAATGAGGCCTAAGCTCCTCCTAGAGAGATCTTCGCATTAAAAATAAGGCAAAGGTCATGGGCCATAGCTCTTGTGATGAGGCTTGGTCAGTTTCAGGATGGCTGGTGGTTACATCTCTTTAACATACAAAAGGAAAAGAAACAACTTGGAAAAACAGTTCATTGCTTCCAAACCCACCTTTGGAGCCCAGTTGGTGACAAGATGTTTGTTCTTTTATGTGATAATATTAGGAGAGACATAAGGTGTTCAAAGAGTTTAAAAACAAGACTGGTGTTCAGGAATACAAGAGGAAAATGATAAATCTAGTACTTACTCAGCAGGAAGGGTACACAGTTTATCACCATGATGATACCATCCTGACAAAGGCAGTGTCCCATGAGTCGTAAAGAGCTTAGACTCGAGAAACAAACTGGATCATTTCTTACGAAGCATTCTTACATAATAGTTCAGAGAAGTTCAATGACATCCAGACACCACCTACCTACCAGAGGTGCCAAACTAGAACCTAAACCCTTTAGTCCCAGTGTCCTTTCTATTAGACCTTACTGTCTCTTTTTCTTCTTTCTTTATTCCTACTTATGTTTTCTTTGCCTTTTTACCTTCTTTTTCACCTATTTCAACTACTTGAAATGCTTCAGAAACCATAACAGCAAATTTCCTAATGTTTTCCCATAAGGCCTTGTCACTGACTAGGCACCTCAAGAAACTCAAAGGTGGGTTTGGAAGCAAGTCACTGTTTTTCCACCTTGTTTCTTTTCCTTTTCTATGTTAACCAGATGGAACCACCAACCATCCTGAAACTGACCAAGCAAGAAACTCAAGGGAGATGGAACCACCAGCCATCCTGAAACTGACCAAGCCTCACCACAAGAGCTTTGGCCCATGACCTCTGCCTTATTTTTAATGCAAAGATCTCTCCAGGAGGAGCTTAGGCCTCATTATTTGGAAGCATGTTCTCCAACTGAGTCTGTGCAAACAAATACCTGCCTCTCCCTTTTGAGTATTCATTCCCTAACCAAAATAAAAGTTCCTGCTTCCCTTTGTGGGGGTCACCACGCCTTTGGAAATGATTCTTCATGGCCTCCTATTTGCTGCTAATACACTTAACTTTGTGAGACAACTTCCACTGGTGTAGAGTCTTATTTAACTCACCAGGAGGCAAGCCCACTTGCTTCAGTAACAGCCTGGTTTGGGAAGGGGGAAAGGGACCAGTTAGGCTGGGTTCAGCCCAACGGCCATGAATCTTTGCCTTCTGCACAAATACTTACACCAGTCATTTGCAAATGAATAATCCTACTATCCGATTTTCTACCCAACTTGAGAAATTTTAAAAAATTAGGAGCCATAAAAACACAGGTCATAAGATTTAGAGTGCTACATCCTGATCTTAAAATTAGTTTTTACTTCCTAATAAAATACATTTAGGTTATCAGAAATCTGAATAAAAAATTGAACAAAGCCCAATTCTCCATATATGTATTTAAGAGGTCCTTTCTGAAAATGTCTTTTACATAGCTTAATTCAATAATTACACATCTTCCCTTGGGCTTTTATGTATACATAAAGCAGAAATATTTACACCAATCAGTAAGTTTAAAAAAAAAAAAAAGGAAAGAAAAACTCACCACACAACAAGTTGGACACTGTGTTTTATAGGACAGAAATTTTCTTATACAGAGAGAACAGTCTGCAAAAACATAGATGCAATATAATAAATTAGTTAAGCTATATTAATAACACAGGAACCTGACTTCTAACAAAACTGACAATTCCAAAAATATTTACATCATCTAAGGTATAGCATTATGATCTCAAAATTCTAGTACCTCTACTCTACCTATGCAAATTTGCAAATGTGCTTAAATCGGCCTTTTTAGGAGAAGGAAACATATCAAATAATAATAACCATGAGTCTCTAGGATATCACAACACCATAAGCAACATGCATCACTCAGTATCCTCCATCTGTAAAATGTAGGAAACCTACATGGAAAACCTAGGATGGATATTGTATAAACATGTCATATATCTCCACTGCCTAACATTCTAAAATATAGATTTTGAAGTAAGATATTTATACACGTTAAGAAATAATATACATGATGTAATCTATGCAGAAATAGAAGTATGATGATGTACACCTGAAATTTTTACAATGTTATAAACCAATGTTACTGCAATAAACAAAAAATTTAAAAAAAAATTAACAGCAGTTCAAAAAATAATAATAATAATAATAAAAAAAAGAAATAATATATACCCAAGGTATCACATTAGGGATTTCTACCTCCTAACTCTGTAAATGACATCCATTATCCCATATTTAACAAGTCCTTTCATGGCAAGCGCTAAGAAAAGAACAATATATAAGGGAAAGTTCTTGACTTCAAGGTGCTAACAAAGTAGTGCGGCAATTATAGTACAATTCAGTGTAATAAGTTGCAAGGATTCAAGTAGGAAATCAGCATTAACTACATTCTTCACATCTCAGGCAGTGTAAAATGATCTCCCAAAGAAAAAAACAGATGTGACCAATAGAATGGTACCTTACTGGTAGCTAATGTGCCATTAGCCCAAATTCAGCTTAGTGAAGGGACCTCATTAGAAAGGACTCAGTTCAGTTAAGGGGGAGAAGACAGTGTGACTTCAGGTACAGATATCCAGGAAATGAGTAAGTCATGCCAGCCTCAACAAGAGCATCCAGGAGGAAAAATGAAACAACATTATAAAAAGGATAAAACAGGCAACCGGTTAAGCAAAGATGAATAAAGGGAGACTTCTGGTTTCCAATTTGGCACGTAAGGAGCTTGGAAGTTGTTATTCTATCTAACAACAAGTCAAAAGCTGAACAGACTGAAAAATCAACAACTCCTTTTAGATCCATCAGAGAAATGAGGTCACAGGGCAAACTGCTGCCCCAAAAACTGAAGAGACAGACAGGATACAAAGAATCACAATTTACCAGAGCAAGAACTCATGAGTACAAACTTCCATAGGAAGCGGAGAAGGAACCTCTGCTGGAATCAGTGCTGGGGTAGGAAAACTGAACTGTAACTGATGAATTGCTGGCAGGGCTCAGTGTAAGTCTGAGAGTCAAAACTCCAGGGAGACTCAGACACCAGGGGGCCTCACACTTATGTGAGTTTTTGCTCCAAGAGTTCTACCAGGTTCTCAAAGTGCCTATCAGAGAAAAATCTCCTAGACCTACTACAGCAGGAGGGGAAAGTAACCATTTGAAATTCACCAGAGCACTCTGTTCTTAATAAGGCCTGCCCTCAAGAGCAACTATTTCAGGGGCCCGCCACATGGCAAAGCAGTTAAGTGCTCACACTCTGCTGCTGGTGACCTGGGGTTCGGATCCCGGGCACGCACCAATGCACTGCTTATCAGGCCATGCTGTGGTGGCGTTCCATATCAAGTAGAGGAAGATGGGCACAGATGTTAGCCCAGGGCCAGTCTTTCTCAGCAAAAAGAGGAGGATTGGCGTGGATGTTAGCTCAGGGCTGATCTTCCACACACACACACACACACACACACACAAAAAAAAAAAACCGAGAGAAACTTATTTTACCAGAGCCAATTCTAACAGGGTTTTATCAGAGCCCAGCTGACCTGGGGGCAGGGAAATAACCAACTTCAGCTACCTCTAGCCATCCTGTCCCACCTAAGGTGGGGGGACTTTTGGGGGGGGGCCACAAAGGGACAGAACAAACGAACAATGACTGAGAAGCACTTATGAAGTTCACAGTCCAGGGCACAGGCTCACCAGAAGACCTAGACATGATGGTAGGACTACAGAATGCTTCCCCTCCCCCACACCTCACCACCACATCACTAAAGGGCTGTTTAGTGCAGTGCCTTTACCCAGTACATCATGTCTCACTGTTTGGAAAAAATTATAAGGAGTACCAAAAGGCAAAAAACACAGTTTGAAGGAACTGCAAGCATCAGAACTAGTCAGTTTTGGCAAGAATGTTGGAATTATCAGACCAGGAATTTCAAACAACTATGATTAAAGACTTTAATGGACAAAGTAGACACATGCAAGGACAGATGGTAATGCAAGCAGAGAGATGGAAATCCTAAGAAACACTCAAAAAGAAATGCTAGAGATCAAAAACCTGTAACAGAAATGAAGAATGCCTTTGATGGGCTCATTAATAGATTGGACACAGCTGACGAAAAATCTCAGTGCTTGAACATATCTCAATAGAAACTTCCAAAACTGACGAGCAAAAAAAGAAAAAACACCAAAAAAAAAAAAACCAAACAGAATATCCAAGCACTGTGTGGCAGCTATAGAAGGTGTAACATATGCATAGTGGCAATCCCAAAAGGAGAAGAAAGAAGTAGAAGAATATTTCAAGCAACAATAACTGAGAATTTTCCCCAAATTAATGTCAGACACCAAATCACAGATCCAGGAATCCCAGAGAGCACCAAGCAGGAAAATGAAAAAAAACCCTACAATTGGTATATCACATTCAAACTGCAGAAAATCAAAGACAAAAAAATCTTGAAAGAAGCCAGAGGGAAAAAAACACCTTACAAGGAACCAGCCCCACGGCCTACTGGTTAAGTTCAGCACGCTCTGCTTCGGCGGCCCGGGTTCATGGGTTCCAATCCTGGGTGCTGACCTACACACCACTTATCAAACCATGCTGTGGCAGGTGTCCCACAAAAAAGCTCAGGGCCAATCTTCCTCAGCAAAAAGAGGGGGATTGGCAGCGGATGTTAGCTCAGGACTAATCTTCCTCACAAAAAATAAATAAATAAAAAATAATTTTGAAGTGTCTGGCTAAACGCAGAAAATCTAGTACCAAGTCTGAAAAAAACAGGAGGTTCTGGAAAGCTGAGAAGGTTGGCCTCTGCCTCCACTTCTAGTGTTAAATGACCAGTTAGCTGATAAGAGAATACCCCTCCAACTAAAGACCAGCACTCCAGCACTTGCAGAAGTACAGTTCTGCATAATTGTATGTCCCTTCTACATGTATGGCTGTCTTCTCCCCTGTCTTATTTCACAGTGCTGCCTCATAAGAACATAAAAGAAGAGAAACACATTATTTCCCAAAAAGAATCTTATATTACCTCTTAATTCAGCAAAAGTCAGTAAATGGAATATTTCATATTTCACTTTCTTTAAAAAAAATGAAATTGCTTTTTATTCACACACAAGCCTCAATTCATTTTGTGAGTCAAAATCCACAAAAGGAAAAGAAAAATGATTGCTGGTCCATCTTTAAAATAGTGGTAATTAAACAGTGTCTTCCAGCCAATGATTTCATCTAGGAGTAAATATTTTCAGCATCTTCCATTATCAAGTCAGAAAAACTGTGTAAGTGCAAGGAAAATTGACACTTCAGCAAATCAATCTATTAGTGAGAACATTTCTCACTTAATGGTGTTTTCTGGATTGGATTCCCTCTCTCCCGAAAAAGTACTCTTTAACAGCAAGAATGTGTATCAATTTAAAATACCTGCATTCTGCCAATGCACCCCACTCAAACCTTAATAACAAAGAACTGCAAATGTAGTGTTCATTACTCATATCCAAAAAACTAAACAGAGCAAAACAGAATAAAGTGATTTAAAATGATAAATCCTGCAATGTTTAAGGAGCAACAATAGTGGCTAGGATTCTGGGTCATCAATTCTAGTCAATCCAGGACAACAGCAGAACATGATAGCTAGATCTGGCTCCTACTAAGCTGTAGGGGCTTTTGTGTCATTAAAACAATACTACTGACCCAGAGCAACTTTTAATCTTGAGGGAGCCTGTAACAACTGATGTTTAGTAGAAAAGGCCTACCAAATCATGAGAGGTACAATATGAAAAATAAGTGCTTATAAAATAAATTATCATTATTGAAAGTACCTTCCACTGACTTCCTCTTAGATGAAAAATGATATCAGTGACAATTGTAAGTGACAAAGAAGCCAAAAAAAAAAAAAAAAAAAAAAGAATGGAAGGAAAGGCTAATATTTCAGCTAAGTAGAGTTTGGTGAATTAATAACAACTAAAGTCTTTCTTTCCTAAAATGACATAATTAAAATATATAGAAGGGACTTCCATCTCTATCCATGAGAAAGTAAGAGTCCAGAATTACTCTCCTTCCATAAACAACTAAAACGCTGGGGGAAAATATGAAACAATTATTTTCAGACTTTGGACAATGACAGAAATGAGAGGAATTCTACCACAGCCCAAGCTTTCTGCCTGGAGGCAATTTCTTGACCACAGTGCAAGCAGGAGAGCCAAACAGTCAATCAGTCTCGCTAGCTGAAGAAACAAAGATCAGAGTTCAGGGCAATGCAGGTAGCTAGAACTTGTAGGGCAGAATCCCAGAAAGAAAGAGGCGACATACAGGATGACCTCCAGAAATATGAATATGGATCCATCCAATATGAATATCGATTCTATGACTGAATGCAAATCTGCACATGCCCAGGGTGAAAATCCATGAGGCCAGAAAAAGGACAACTTCCAGGGAAAGAACAACTGGAAAGATCACACACGGCCAGGAGTTCTTAAAATGTCTACCAGCCAGTTTGCAGGGACCTTACTGAATGCATGGGCATTTGGTAGACACTTTAGAACATTATACCTTAGTATGAGAGTGAATTAGCCATAGAGAGAGGGTAACGTGAACAAGATGGCGGAATAGGAGGCAAGACCTCCTTTCCCCATGGAGACATCCATTCCACAACAAAACATGAACCAATTGCGAGAAATCCAAGTACCAGTTAAGTACCTGCACATCCAGCGAGCACAAAACCAGCCACACTGAAGCCAGTAGGAAATTCGTGGCACTCACTTGCCAGAGCCCCTCCGCCTGGCTCAGCACCACATGAGTAGAAACTTCCAACTCCTAGCTTTTCCCTGGGGAGGGAAAGAAAAGACTGAAACATACATGAAATGTTCAGACATTTTGGGGGGCTGCCTGAGGGACTGGTTTCTGTCTTGCCTGAATCTAAGCACCAACAAGAAAGGGCACCAGGTTGGGAGTCACTGAGAGCGAAGGTGAGGATTTGGACTACCACACACTCATTCACCATTCTCCTCCCCTGGGAGTGAGCAGGAGAAACTCCCATCTCTCAGCTTCTCTCTGGGAAAAAACGTGCATCCAATGTTCCAGCTTTTTCGGGGGGTGCCAGAGGGACTGGTCTCTCTTTCACCCAACTCAGAGTGCTGACAGGAGGACCCCTCACACTCTAGATGCCAAGAGATTGTTGAGAACAAGAAACAGCTGGGCAGCTTGCTGCTGCTCCAGAGGACCCACAATAGAGCAGAAAGAGGCAGATAGAGCTCACTGGCTTCGCCTTTGGGGGAGAAAGCGAAGAGGGAAGCATGTATTCAATATTTCAACTTTTCAAGAGGCTGCCTGAGGAACTGGCTTCTATCTTGCCTGACTTGGAGTGCTGATGCCTGGCATACTCTAGATGCCTTGGGGCCACTAGGAACAAAAGAGAAATGGGCAGCTTACTGCAGTTCCAGAAGCCCTGCAGTACCACAGACACAAGAGAAAGCAAGAGATTACAAACTAATGAAAAAGAAACTGGCAAAATGTCTCTCTGGAAATTTACAATCAAAAGTCCAGTCAAGACACATACACAGAAAAGATTTAAGAGTCCCCCAGAATCTCTAGTTGGGCTGATTGGTGAATCTGTGGTGCAGGAGCATCTGGTTTTCCCTTTATGAAGCCAGTCTTATAGTAAAGCCTGTGAGAGGTGGCTGTTTTTTCAAATGCATGGATCCCAACACAGAGTAACAAGAAACATGAAGAAACTGGGAAATATGGCCAAAGCAAAGGAACAAAATACATCTCCAGAAATCGATCCTAAAAAAACAGATATATGAATTACCTGGCAAAAAACTCAAAACGACTGTCATAAAGATGATTAACAAGCTAAGGAGAATGATAGATGAACAAAATGAGAATATCAACAAAGAGACAGATGAGTTCAGCATCTGACTTGGTCAAGCAGAAGAAAGAATCAATGAACTTGAAGACAAGTTACTTGAAATTATTCAGTCAGAGGAGCAAAAAGAAAAAAGAATGAAAAAAGCCTAAGTGACTAATAGGATACCATCAAAGGAACCAATATTCACATTATGGGAATCCCAAAAAGAGAAGAGAGAGAGAAAGAGGCAGAAAGCTTATTTGAAGAGATAATGGCTGAAAACTTCCCATATCTGGGGAAAGAAATGGACATCCAGATTCAAGAAGCCCAAGAGACCCCAAAAATGATGAACCCAAATACGACCTCACAAACACATAAAATCAAATTGTCAAGTCAAAGACAAAGAATTTTCAAAGCAGCAGCAGAACAGTGACTCATCACGTCCAAGAGAGCCCACATTAGACTATCAGTGGACTTCTCAGCCAAATCTCTCAGGCCAGAGAAAACAGGATGATATATATTCAAAGTGCTGAAAGTTTAAAAAAAAAAAAAGAAACTGCCAACCAAAAATCTTACAACTGCTAAAACCGTCCTTCAAAAATGAAAGAGAAATAAAGACATAGCCCAGGTAAACAAAAGCTTAGGGAGTTCTTCACCATTAGACCTGACTTACGTGAAATGCTAAAGGGAGTCCTTCAAGTAGAAATGAAAAGACGGTAGATAGCGACACAAAAGTATATGAAAGTATAAAGCCCACTGTAAAGGCAAATATGGAGACAACTACAGAACACTGTAACTACTGTAATGGTGGTGTGTAACTCACTTTTAACTCTGGTATAAAATTTAAAAGAAAAAAGTACAAATATAACTATAAAAATATGTTGATGGATACACAATATAAAAAGATGTAATTTGTGACATCAATAACAAAGTGTGGGGGAGGAGAAGTAAAAGAGTAGAGTTTTTGTTTGCAATTGAAAGTTAAGTTATCAGCTTAAAATACATTGCTGTAAATATAGGATGTTTTATGTAAGCCCCATGGTAACCACAAAGAAAATAACTATGGAAAATACACAAAAGAAAATGAGACAGGAATCAAAGCATGTCATTTATAAAATAACAATGATACACAAAGGAAGACATCAAGAGAAGAAAAGAAGAACAAAACAGCTGTAAGACATACAGAAAACAATTAACAAAATGGCAATAGAAAATCCTTCCCTATCAGTAATTAATTCAAAGTAAATGGATTAAGCTCCCCAATTAAAAAAACATAAATTGGCTAAATGGATGAAAAAGAACAAGATCTAACTATATGCTTTCTACAAAAGACTCATTTTAGATTTAAGGACACACAGAGGCTGCAAGTTAAAGGATGGAACAAGATATTCCATGCAAACAGTTACCAAAAGAGAGCAGGTTGGCCACACTTATATCACACAGAATGACTTTAAGTCAAAAACTGTCATAAGAGAAAAAGAAGTATATTATGTAATGATAAAAGGGTCAGTTCGCCAGGAAGATATAACAATTGTAAGTATAATACACCCAACATCAGAACACCCAAATACATGAAGCAAACATCAACAGAACTGAAGAGAGAAACAGACAGTAACACAATAACAGTAGGAGATTTCAACTCCTCACTTCCAATAATAGATAGAACAACCAGATAGAAGATCAATAAGGAAACAGAGAACTTGAACAATACTGTAGTTCAAATGGATCTAAAAGACATATACTGAACATCCAAACAAGGGCAGAATGCTTTTTTTTTTTTCAAATACACACAGAACATTATCCAGGAAAAATCACAGTAGGTCACAAAACAAGTCTTAACAAATTTAAGAAGATTAAAGTCATACCAAGTATCTTTGCTGACCACAATGGAATGAAACTAGAAACCAAAAGCAAAGGAAAACTGGAAAATTCACAAATATGTGGAAATTAACATACTCCTGATCAGCCAATGGATCAAAGAAGAAATCAAAAGGGAAATGAGCAAACATATTGAGAGAAAAGAAAATGAAAACACAACATACCAAAACTTACGAATGCAGCAAAAGTACTACTAACAGAGAAGTTTATAGCAGTAAATGCCTACATTAAAAAAGAAGAAAGATTTCAAATAAAGAACCTAACTTTATACCTCAAGGAACTAGAAAAAGAACAAACTAAGCCCAAAGTTAGGAGAAGGAAGGAAATAAAGATTTAAGCAGAAACAAACAAAGAACAGAAAAAAAATCAATAAAATTAAGAGTTGGTTTTTGAAAAGATCAACAAAATTGACAAACCCATAGCTAAACTAAGAAAAAAGGAGAGAAGACTCAAATAAAATCAGAAATGAAAGAGGAGACATAAACTGATGGCACAGAAATAAAAAGGATTATAAGAGACTACTGTGAACAATCATATGCCAACAAATTTGATAACTCAGAATAAATTAACAAATTCCTAGAAACATAGAACCCACATTGAATTATGAAGAAATAGAAAATCTGAACAGACCTGTAACTGTTGAGTACACTAAATCAGTAATCAAAAACCTTCCAACAAAGAGAAGCCCAGGACCAAAAGGCTTCACCAGAGAATTCTACCACACGTTAAAGGAAGAATTAACGCCAATCCTTCTCAAACTCTTCATAAAAACTAAAGAGGAGGAAACACTTCCAAATTCATTTCATGAGGCCAGCATTATTCTGACACCAAAGCCAGACAAGGATAATACAAGAAAACTACAGACCAATATCCCTGATGAATATAGATGCAAAAATCCTCAACCAGGGGCCAGCCTGGTGGCGTAGCTGTTAAGTTTTCACCCTCTGCTTCAGCGGCCCAGAGTTCGCAGCTTCGAATCCCAGGTGTGGACCAAGGCACCACTCATCAAGCCATGCTGTGGTGGCATCCCACATACAAAAATGGAGGAAGATGGGCATGGATGTTAGCTCAGAGCCAATCTTCCTCAGCAAAAAAAAAATCCTCAACCAATACTAGCAAACCAAATTCACCTACACATTAAAAGGATCATCACAATAATCAAGTGGGATTTATTCCTGGGATGTAAGCATGGGTCAATATAATGCACATCACTCGATGTGGTACACCACATTAACAGAACAAGAATAACAATCACATCATCTTAATAAATGCAGAAAAAGCATTTGACAAAATTCAACACCCCTTCATGATAAAAACACTCAACAAAATAAGAAAAGAAGGAAATTACCTCAACATAATAAAAGCCATATAGGAAAAGTCCACAACTAACATCATAAGGAATGGTGAAAAACTGAAAACTTTTCCATTAAGATCAGGAGCAAGGAGAGGATGCCCACTCTCGCCACTTCTATTCAACAGACTACTACTGGAAGTCCCAGCTAGAGCAATTAAACGTGAAAAAGAACTAAAAAACATCCAAAGCAGAAAGGAAGAAGTAAAATTATCTCTGTTCACAGATGACATGATCTTTTTTTTTTTTTTTTAGTCAGTTTTATAACTTTATTTGACAATCAGCAGTTAGTTCTCATCCACATTGACTGTCTGTAGATTTTTGAAAGTGGTGACAGGTACATATGTAACCAACGTATAGAGCTTGTTTGGTGCATCTTCATCCTCATTATGTTTTCTGGACAACCGCACACCGATACAGTATGGGACATTCCTTATTCCTTTGGCCCAGACAGCTTTGTTGAGCCTGGTGTCAATTCGCACATCTGGAGTTCCCATCTCCTTCATGGCAAACTTCCGGATCTCTTTGAGTGCCTGAGGGGCATGCTTCTTGAAGCCTGCTCCATGGATGCGCTTGTGGATGTTGATGGTGTATTCTCTGGTCACCACCTCGTTGATGGCAGAACAGCCCTTCTTCTTCTCGCCACCCTTCTTTGCGGGAGCCATTCTGCCGGGCCCAGGTTGAAAAGGAAGAGCGCGGGGTATTGTGGGAGAGGGAAAGCAGGGTCGCAAGTACCACTTCCGGGTCGCCTGACATGATCTTATATGTAAAAAAAACTAAAGATTCCACAAAAAAATTGTTAGAACTAATAAAGGAACTCAGCAATTAAACATCTTCAGAAAATAAATGTATTCAGCTGGATACTAAAACAACAATAAAAAATCAGTCGCACTTCTATAAACTCACAATGAACAATCCAGAAAAAATGTTAAGGAAATAATCTCATTTACAACAGCATCCAAAGGAATAAAATACTTAGGAATAAACTCAACCGAGGAGGCAAAAGATGAGTACACTGAAAACTATAACACACTGCTGAAAAAAATGAAATAAGACACTAATACATGAAAGACATTCTACGTTCATCTACCAGATGACTTAATAGCGTTAAAATATCCATACTACCCAAAGCAATCTATAGATTCAATGCAATCCCTATCAAAATCCCAATGGCATTTTTGCAGAAATAGAAAAATCAATCCTAAAATTCATATGGAACCACACAGGACCTTGGATAGCCAAAACAATCTGAAAGGCAAACAAAGCTGGAGACCTCACATTTCCAGACTTTAAAGCATATTACAAAGGTACAGTAATCAAAAAAGTATGCTATGGGCATAAAGACAGAAATACAAACCAATAGAACAGTAGAGAGAACAGAGAAATAAACCCACACATATAAAGTCAAACGATCTTTGACAAGGATGCCAAGAGTACACACTGGTGAAAGGGCAGTCTCTTCAACTAAAGATGTTGGGAAAACTGGATTTCCACATGCAAAAGAATGAAGACTTAAAACTATAAAGCTCCTAGGACAAAACACAGAGAGAAAGCATCATAACATTAGTCTTGGGAGTGATTTCCTGGATATAATACTGAAAGGTCAGGCAACAAAAGCAAAAACAGACAAGTGAGATTTCATCAAACTAAAAAGCTTATGCACAGTAAAGGAAACAATCAACAGAATAAAAAACAACCTATAAAATAGAAGAAAATATTTTCAAACCATGTATCTGATAAAAAGTTAATATCCAAAACATGTAAGGAACACCTGTAACTCAGGAACAAAAAAAATAATAACCTGATTAAAAACGGGCAAAGGACTTGAACAGACATTTCTCCAAAGACATACAAATGGCCAACAGGTATATGAAAAGATGCTCAACATCACTAATCATTCAAGAAATGTGAATCAAAACCACGTGAGATACCACCTGACACCTGTTAAGATAGCCATTACCAAAAAAATGGAAAATGACAAGTGTTGGTGACAATGTGGAGAAATTATAACACTTGTTCACTGTTGATGGGAATGAAAAATGGTGTAGTCACTAAGGAAAACACTATGGAGGTCCACAAAAACTTAAAAATAGAATTGCTATATGATCCAACAATCCCACTTCTAAGTATTTATCCAAAAGAACTGAAAGCAGGATCTCAAAGAGATATTTGCACTCTCGTGTTCCTAGCAGCATTATTCACAACAGCCAAAAGGTGGGAGCAACCCAAGTGTCCACCAACACATGAATGGATAAGGAAAATGCGATATGTACATACAATGGAGTATTATTCAGCCTTAAAAAAGAAGGAAATCCTGTCGTATGCTACAACATGGATGAACCTTGAGGATACTAAGCTAAATGAAACAAGCCAATCACAGAAGGTCAAACACTGCCTGATTCCACTTATATGAGGTATCTAGTCAAACTCACAGAAGCAGAAAATAGAATGGTTGTTGCCAGGGGTGGGGGTTGGGAGGAATGGGGAGTTGCTCTGCAATGGGTATAGAATTTCAGTCATGCAAGACGAAAAAGTTCTAAAGATCTGCTATACAACGCACATACAGTTAACAATACTATACTGTACACTTAAAAATTTGTTAACAGGGTAGATTTCACATTATGTGTTTTTTACCACCCCTCCCAAAAAATGCCCTATAGAAAAGGCTATTCTAGACCCACTCTAACAAACCTTAAAAACAAAACTTGACAGGATCAATCTGACAGGCAAGTAACTTAACTGCCTGCCAATAACAAAGCCCAATACTCCAATAAAGTATATAACGAAATCTAGACTCTCAAAAATGTAAACACTACAGTGGCAAGCGTCCAATCAAAAATTACCAGACATGTAAAAAACAAGAAAATGTGGTCTATAGGGGCTGGCCCAGTGGCATAGTGGTTAAGTTCACATGCTCTGCTTCAGCAGCCTGGAGTTCATAGGTTCGTATCGCAAGCGCAGATCTACACATCGCTCATCAGGTCAAGCTGTGGCAGCAGCCCACATATAAAACAGAGGAAGACCGGCACAGAGGTTAGCTAAGGGACAATCTTCCTCAAGCAAAAAAGAGGAAGACTGGCAACAGATGTTAGCTCAGGGCCAATCTTCCCCACTAAAAAATAAATTAATTAATTAAAAATGTGGTCTATAACCAGGAGGGGGGAAAAAAAAATCAATCAACAGATACAGACTTAGAAATGACAGAGATAATGGATTAACAGATAGGGAGGTAAACTGGCTATTAAAAATATGTTCAATATATCCAAGGATTAAAATACACACACCTACACATTAGGTTACACATAAACCTAATGAGGAAAGAAATGGAAGATATTTTAAAAATGAAGTTTCTAGAGACGACCAATACAATAACTGCAATGAAAACTTCACTGGATGAGGGCCGGCCCCGTGGCTTAGCGGTTAAGTGCGTGTGCTCCGCTGCGGCAGCCCGGGGTTTGCCAGTTCGGATCCCGGGTACGCACCAACGCACTGCTTGTCAAGCCATGCTGTGGCAGCATCCCACATAAAGTGGAGGAAGATGGGCACAAACGTTAACCCAGGGCCAGTCTTCCTCAGCAAAAAAAAAAAACAAGGAGGATTGGCAGATGTTAGCACAGGGCTGATCTCACAAAATAAATAAATAAACAATCACTAAAATAATAAAATAAAAAGGTAGAACTAATAAGTCACTTGTGAAAAAGATTTAATACTTTAAAAAGTGTTCAATTATTTTTTTAAAAAGGCAGGAAGAGAGGAAATAATAGATGGACAAATAAAAACAAAAAGCAAGGTAGTTCATCTAAATCCAGCTTTATCAATAATTAACTTTCTGCAATGATGGAAATGTTCTATATCTGCACTGTCTGATACGGTAGCCACTAGCCACCTGCCACCTGGGGCTATTCAGCACTTGAAATGTGGCTAATGCAGCTGAGAAACCAAAGTTTTAATTTTATTTAACTTTAATTCACTTTAATTAAAGCATAAACAGCCACATGTGGCTAGCAGCTACTGTATTAAATAATATAGCTCTAAATATTCCAAGTAAAAATAGATATTGTCAGACTGGATTAAAGGGCAAGATCTAAATATAAGCTGTCTAAAAAACCTCAATTTAAATATCAAGACACAGGTAAGTTAGATGTAAAAGGATGGAAAAAGATAAAACTATACAAACACTAATCTTAAATAAGTGGGAGTGGCTACATTAATACCAGAAAAAAGTAGACCTCAGAAGAAGGAATATTACCAGGGATAAAGAAGGACACTTCATGAGAACAGTCAATTCATCAGGTAGACAAAATACTCACGAATGTGTACGCACTTAATAAAAGTGCTTCAAAATACACAAAGCAAAAACTGATAAAAGTGAAAGAAAAAACAGACAAATCTACAATTATAGTCGGAGATTTCAACATTCCTCTCTCCATATTGATAAAATAATAGAGAACCAACAGAAATATAGAAGACTTAAAGAGCACTATCAACCAACTTGACCTAAATAACAATGATAGAACACCTCACCCAACTACAGCAGAATAGATATTCTTTTCAAGTATACATGAAACAACCAAGAAAGACCTATACTGGGCCATAAAACAAGTCTCAGACAATTTTAAAGAACTGAAATCAAACAGATTAAGTTCTCTGACCAGAACATAATTAAATTAGCCACTAGCAATATGAAGATATCAGGAAAACTCCCAAATATTTGGAAATTAAACAGCAGATTTCTAAATAACTCATAGGTCAAAGAAGAAATCACAAAAGACATTAGAATATATTTTAAATTAAATAAAAACGAAGACACACATATCAAAATTTGTGAGATGCAGCTAAAGAAACACTTAGAGGGAAATTTATAACTTTAAATGCTTATATTAGAAAAGAAGAGGGCCAGCCCCATGGCTTAGCAGTTAAGTGTGCGCGCTCCGCTGCTGGCGGCCCAGGTTCGGATCCTGGGCGCGCACCAACGCACTGCTTCTCCGGCCGTGCTGCGGCTGCGTCCCACAGACAGCAACTAGAAGGACGTGAAGCTGTGACATACAACTATCTACTGGGGCTTTGGGGGAAAAATAAATAAATAAATAAAATTATAAAAAAAAAAAAAAAGAAGAAGAAAGGTCTAATGTCAATGGTCTCAGCTTTTACCTTAAGAAGCTAGAAATATAAAAGCAAATTATACTCAAATAAGTAAAAGAAAGGAAACAATAAAGATAAAAGAGTGTAAATTGGGGCCAGCCCGGTGGCATAGCAGTTAAGTTCGCGTGCTCCGCTTCAGCAGCCCGGGGTTCGCAGGTTCGGATCCTGGGCGCAGACTGATGTACCATTTGTCAAGCATGCTGTAGCGGTGTCCCATATAAAGTAGAGGAAGATGGGCACGGATGTTAGTCCAGGGCCAGTCTTCCTCAGCAAAAAGAGGAGGATTGGCATCAGATGTTAGCTCAGGGTTAATCTTCCTCCCTCTCCCCCCGCCCAAAAAAAAAGAGTATAAATCAATGAAACATAAAAAAGGTTAAATATAGAAAACAATGAACCAAAAGCTGGTTCTTTGAAAAGAGCAATAAAATTAATAAGCCTCTAGCTAGATCAATCAACGAAAAAAGAGAAAACACACATTTCCAGCACATGAATAAAAGGGGACATCACCACAGATCCTCCAGACATGAAATAGTATTTAAAAACTCTATGCCAATAAACTCAACAGCTTAGATTAAATCGACAAATTTCCTGAAAGGAATTCAACATTGTTTTAATATTTAAAAATCAATCAATGTAATTAATCATATTATAAAATAAAGGAAGTAAATAATATGAGCATCTCCTAGATGCAGAAAACAAACTTGACAAAATTCAACACCCATTCGTGATTTTAAGAAAACTTCTCAGCTAATTAAGAGCATAGAAGAACAGCCTCAACTTGATAAATTTATGAAAATGTATTAAGAATATGATAAAACTTATAGTTAAGCTCATACTTAAAAGGCTGAATGCTTCCCCTGTAAAATCGGGAACAAGAAAAGGACATCCACCCACACTACTTCTATTTACATTGTACTAAAGATACTAGCCTGTGTACCAAGAAGAAATACAAGGCACACAGATTAGAAAGGAAGAAGTAAAAATGTCTTTATTCACAGATGACATGATTGTGTATGTAAAAATTCCTAAGGACTCAACAAAAAAGATGCTGAAATTTAAAAGTGAATTTAGCAAGATCACAAGATAAAAGGTCAACATAAAAAACTGTATTTCTACATGCAAGGTCTGTGCACGGAAAACTATAAACAGCATTGTGGAGAGAAATTAAAGAAAAGCTAAAGAATGGAGGAATATACCATGTTCCTATATTGAAGATTCAACACTGTGAAGATGTCAGTCCTCCCCAGATTGATCTTTAGATTCAGTGCAATCCCAACAAACACCCCAGCAGGCTTTTTTGCAGAAATTGACAATCCGATTCTAAAATTTATATGGAAAAGCACATAAAATGCATAGATCCTAAAAGAACCAAAATAATTTTGATAAAGAAAAACAAAGTTGGAAAACTTACAATGCCTGACTTCAAGACTTACTACAAAGCTACAGTAAGTAAGACAGTGTGGTATTGGCACAAGGATAGACTTACAGATCAATGGAACACAAAAAAGAATCCAGAAACAAACTCACACATGATTCCCTGGGGCCATACTGACTGAGATGGGGAAAACTCTACAGGTGACAGAAATGTTCACTATGTTAACTGTAGTGGTTACAAGGTATATACATTTGTCAAAACTCACTGACACTTGTACACTTTACTGTGCACTTAAAATGGATGCAGTTTACTGTATGTAAATTATACCTAAAAAAGATGTTTTTAACATATATTTAGAAACAATCTCCAAAATTTATCTTGGTTACTAATGTGAATCTGGCCTAGAAGGAAACTAACATTTATTCAGAGCCTATAATGTGCCAGACACCAGGCTCTGCATATAATTGTCACAATCATTTTCTCTTTTGTTTTTTTTTGTGAGGAAGATCAGCCCTGAGCTAACATCTGCCAATCCTCTTCTTTTTGCTGAGGAAGACTGGCCCTGGGCTAACATCCATGCCCATCTTCCTCCACTTTTTGTGGGACGCCGCCACAGCATGGCTTGCCACGCAGTGCATCGGTGTGCGCCCGGGATCCGAACCGCAAACCCTGGGCCACGGTAGCGGAGCGCGCGCACTTAACCGCCTGCGCCACCGGGCCAGCCCCTCACAATCATTTTCTAAGGTAGAAATTACTTATCAGATTTTTACTTTTGAAGAAATGTTGGGCATTTGCAAACTCACCCACCTAGTAAGCAGGGAGTGAAGAGTCAAGCCTAAGTATATCTCTAACGCCTGTGTTGCTACAATTGCCATCCTCTCATGATGTCTCTCTATAAGAACTTTTTCACCCAACCTACTACTATCCACTAAAATCATTTTTTAAACCTAACTTGTTTTTTTTTTTAACTTTCCAAGACAAGTCAACTGGAGAATAGAGGGCAAGAAAAATCATGAACCTGGATCATCCATAAGCCAGCTCCTGAAAAATGACAAGTCACCCCTATGTGCTAAATACTTCAAACTACAGTATAAAACATACTTACACACTAGACTCATACAAGCATATTTCAATATCTGAGCCTTTCCAGCATCACACAGCAAGTTAAGTGCATCACACAGCAAGTTAAGTGCATCACACAGCAAGTTAAGTGATAAAACTGTCTGTAATGCTCTTCACTGGTAGAATTCTCCCACTTGGATTTTTAAACTTTGAAATTCTACACTACTTGGTTGAACCACCTATCTGTTATTCTGTTAAAAACAAAAATTCCGAAATTTAACATCTAAAAGTGCACGGCAAATGAACCATATATCATAACCAAAATCTTTATTGCCATAAATGTTACAAAAGGCATCAAAATATCGGAGGGAGGTGGTAGAAAATACAGGAGTCTTAAAAAAATTCAATATTCAAGAGGGAGGTGACGGAAAAGATCCAAAAACTTCAAGATAGAGGAGCTAAAGGTGAGAAACATATATGTGTACTTATCTTTGGTGTTAAATTAACATTACCTTACGTAAAAGAAAAAGAAAAATACATTTTTACTAACTCACGGAAACAATACTTACAGTTATGTGAACACTGAGGAATCATCATCGCAATGTTGAAATATTCAAAGCAAATTCCACACCGCAGCAAATCATCTATTGTCTGAAATGCAAAAATGCATATACAGCTATCAAAAAGACACCAAGATTGGAACGTCTGCCACAGAACTCCTTCTCTATACCCTAAAAAAATAATTTAGTAATACTCCTTTGTCAAAGACACAAACTCAAAAGCGAACTCCACATAAACTGCAGTAGATCTTGAGAAACAGAGAAAAACCTCCCCCATGTGACCTACACATTCAAATCTCAGGTTACCCAAAATGCTCTGAACAGACAAAGCTGACACTGTACAGATTCCTGTTCATATGGTAGACCCTTCACAAAAACGCTACTCTATTCCTGCTCCACTTTCCATGTGTTTCCAGCTCTTACTCCAAGCATCCTCCTCTTCAGACCCCAATCCTACAGTCACCACAGAGGTTAAGAACCAAATCAGAGAATACCAAAGCCAAACATTAGAAATTATCTAGTTAAAACCCTTACTTCACAAATGAGCAGACTTGTATCTAAAGGAGGCACACACATTGAGCATGAGTCATGCCAGAAGTAAACTTCCCGTCTCCCTACTGGCGGTCAGTCCCGTGCTTTCTACACAGTACTATAGGTTCCGACACGGTGGAGCCAAATGAGGAAGCCCTGGCCAGAGCTGGGGCCAGGGACAGCAGAGGGAGGTGAAGAAGTAGGCCACCTGGAAAGTCAGATAGATGTGTGTCAACCCGGAATGCAGTCCAAACAGGAAAGAATCTATTCTCACAACCTAAAATCTTCTAAACCTTTTAAAATAAAATGCTATTCCATTCAATAGACTACTGAGCAGATATGTAAGAGACAAAAAAAGAAAAGAGGGAGCTCTCTTATGCACTGATATGGAAAGATTACCAAGATAGCTGAAAAAAGGATGTACATATGGTATGCTACCTTTTGTTAAAAAGGGAGGGGGAAATAAGAATGTATTCTATTTTTATCGTTTATATAAAAAAAAATTCTGAAAGGATACTTGAGAAAGTAATAAATAATGGTTACAAGGGTCAGGAAACTGGATAGATGAGGGACAAGTTGGGAGGTAGACTTTTACTTTTCATTTCACGTATTTTTTGAACCATGTGGGTATATTACTTAAATTTTTAAAATACAACAAAAACGACTAATGTCACCAATAGTCCATATAATGAAATATTACATAGTCATTAAAAAAAAAAAAAACATGCTTTCAAAGAATAATTAATGCCATGGGAAAATGTTTATGTTTTAAAGGAAACTTTAAAAAATCAGAGAACAAATCTACGACAATAATGCATAATAATAGAACTATACAGTTTAATCTCATAACAATCTTAGGAAGTCTATAGCATCTGTATCCCAGTTTTATAGATGAAGCCTACAGAGCTTATAAGTGGCTGGCTCAAACTCAAGAAATTGACTCCAAAGTGACCCCAAATTTTAAATGCATATACACATTGCAGGTATGTGTGTGCACAAGGCACACACAAGAAAAACTAAAGGAAAATAGAAAACGTTAAACGGTGGTTATCTCTGGATGGCAGGATGATGGGTAATTTTCATTTTCCCCTTTATCTTACTCTGAATTTTTATGTTTTTCTACTATACACACATGCTACATTTATAATCTGTCAAAAATAGAAATTTTTGTTACAATAAAACTAGAGAAATAAACATTAAAATGCCAAAATCTTCCATTATTTTGGATGGTAAGCCAGCACTGACACAAAAAGCTGGATTGTGTTGAAGACCAGTTAAGAGCAGAGGCAGGGCTGGAAGCCAGAGCCCTGGCCTCGACTCTGTTGAACTTGCTTCTACATAACCATCCTCTTCCGGAGGAGTGGCTCTGATAGATCTGCTGAGCAAAATTTGGGGAAGGTGACACCACATCAAATGAGTTGTAACAAGCCTGTATAAATTTCTAGTCATGCCATTTCAAGCCAGTAACATGCATACCACGTGTGCCTCAACCAAAAAAAAAAAAAATAGCCTGAATAGAGAGTGGTCAAGTGGATTGCCCAGGATTTCTTTAACTTAGAGAGACAAAGTAAAAAGGGGAAGTGGGGAACGGGTGGAAAGACTAAATAATTAGAGCAAAGGTTCTTAAGTTTTTTGGGTTACAGATCCTTTTGAAAAATGGATGAAAACTATGGACTCTCTTCTCAGAAAAACATACACATAGACAAAAATTTTATAAATAATTTCAGATACCAAAGTCTTTCCATGGATCCTAGGTCTGGAACCAAGGATTCAGGAGTCAGATTTCTATTCAACATAAGAAAGAACTTCAAACAGAGCTACTTCCGGGAGCAGGTAGTTCTTCGTCCCTGGAAGAGTTCAAGCAAAAGCTAGATGAGAAATTGGCAGATATGCTATAAAAGGGATTAAAATACTGGAGGGAGCTGGCTTTCCAACCTTAAGATTCCATGATTCTAATATGGGCTCAATCAACTCCATCACTGAACACTCTCTGGTGCTGTCCCTGTATTAAGTGCTGTGGTGACATACTAAAACCAGAGGAGATGTGGAACGTGCCTCTAAAGAACATATGGAATATACAAATATGTAAAATATGCTTAAATCTACAAAGCAGGTGCTTTACAAGTTACAGAGCTTTCACTTCCTTTATCCAATTCAGTCTTCACAACAACAAATACAAAGGAGGGGAGAAACACTTAACACGTGAAGGGCTAATAATAACAATAAAGATATATAATTGAATGCTTACTACCTTCCAGACACCTTGAATCAACTAGCAAACAATTTCTGAGCATCCACTATGTGCCAGGCACTCAGTTATGCACAATGAAAAAAGCCAAATAGGATCCCTATCCAGATACATCAATTCATTTAACCAACCCTATAAACTGTTTATTTTTGTCTCAGGTTTAGAGTTGAGGAAATTCAAGCTCAGAGAGATTAAGTAAGTAACTCACCATCACACGGTTAAATAAGAGGCAGAGACCAGATTTAACCCAGGAGCACTGGAACTCAAATCTATGCTCTTCTCCATTGCAGCTTGGTGCCAAGGCCACCACAACTTCAAAACTACAGCTTTCGTGGATCCTTCCACAATGTCAGCTTTTCACCATGGGGATATCTCAAGTCCCCAAACACTGTAGATGACACTGATGTCAGAAGGACAAACAAGGCCTTATACTTACTTTAACCTCTCTCAAGTCCCCTTACTTGACTCTCAAAATCAGCCTTACGAGTCAGTGGGACAGGTACCATAATCCCCAAGTTTACAAAACTGAGGAACAAAACGAGAACGCGATCTTGCCCACAGCCACAAACTGAAATAATCACCGAGCAGGGAGCAAAACCAAGCAACTGATTCTTAGGTAGCACAGCAAAGGGTATTCGCTCTTGACTAAACCTAGCAGGAATCCAGGGATCACCACTAATGTAAATGGAAACTGATATGCCCTGCTAAAAACAAAGTAGCCACAAAAATGTGTTATTTAAGTGAAATAATTCAATGAAATGAAAGGCTAGTGCTGAGCCTGAGTCCTGATCTCTTTGTTTAAAAGAGAGATGCACAACTGTTAGGAGTTAGGAGACATTAGGGAGGAGTTAGGACAAACCAGCGCTAGGCTTCCCGAGTGTAATTAGAAGAAACCAAAGAGAATGTAAAGGAGACTACCTGCTTCGCTAGGCGATTAAATAAATGTTATTTGATGCAGGGTCCACCCAAAATCACGTCTGGTGTCACTTTGGGAAATCTCAACCAACATACTACGAGAGTTTACATAATGCTTGGCAGATAGCAAGCCCTCAGGAAGGATTAGTTGTCATTGTCATTCTCATTGTTGAGAATAACTGTTTTTCTCGAGATCAGTGTTATGGTTGTGGCTGAACCGCAGAATACCCGGTTCCATACGACGGCCAACTTCAACTCACGTAAGGGACCGAGGCCTGTCCCTGTTACTTCTCAGGGGAGGAAACTGAGGCGCAGAGCCACGCAGTCGGCAAGCGGCAGAGCAGAGCCGGGTACCCTGGCCCAGCTCCCTGCTCGCGCCTCCTCCCTTCTCCTCCTCAAGGCGGGGCAGGCCTCCCGCGGACACCCGGGCGCCCCCAACCTCCCCGAAGCACTCACTTTCATGACTGCCAGGCCTGGAGGCCACCGAGGCTCAACTACGGAGTCCATGGTCTCTCCTACGGAGGCGGGGGGGTCCGCCAACCACTGGCCTCTCGCGCTCCACTTCCACTCGAAATTCCCCGCGCTACTGAGCTACGTCAGTATTCCGCGACGCGCCAAAACCGTGCGCAGAGCCTGCCGGGAGTTGTAGTACGTGGGCGGAGCTCAGCCAAAGATGCTCTCACTGCGCACGCGCCAGGCTGCTGCTTGGCAGCTCGCGACAAGAGGTGAGTAGTTAAAAAGCCCGCTTCCGGTTTCATACCAGACCTTTAATAAATAAATGACTGTTGAATATTGGAGAAGACAACCAGGAATCAAACTAAATCCAGGCCTTGCCAAATCTTTCAAAGTCTAGACTCATGCCTCCTTCTTCGAGTCACCCTCCCTGATTGCTCTAGTGATCTATCCTTGCCCTGAACAGGGGATTTCATATATGTTATTTCATCTCACCCTATCACAGCACAAGGAGGTAGGTATTATTGCTGGTTTACACAGGAGGAAGCTTTGGCTCAAAAACGTGAATAGGCTGTCATTGCCTCACGCGGTGTCACTGACCAGACTACAAATAGGGCCTCGGGACTTCAAATGGGAGCTCTTTCTTTTATGAATTTAAAATTTTAACTTAAAGTTATTCCTTTTCTTTAGAGATAACCACCTTAACTTTGTGTAGCCTTCCAGATATTTCCTATTCAGATACATAGATACGATTTTTCCCACAAATGTTATTATATTAAATGCATAGCTCTATCAACTTGAGTTTTTCTGTTTATTTAATCATACATCTTGAGACCTCTCCATGTTAATACATATAGGTTTACCTCATTCTTTTTAATAGCTGCACAGTCCATAGTATAGATGTAACACAATTTCTTTATCTACTCCCGTACTGAAGAATGTTTAGGTTGTTTTCAGTTTTTCACTATTGCAAAGAGTTGCAATGAACACACTATCTATATAAATCTTGGCATACTTGAGCCAGGATATCTGGGAGATGATTTCCTATAAATGGAACTACTAAGTATATTTGGATGCTCTATTAAAACTGTGATAGCTAGCACTACATGATTTTTCCAAAAAGGCCATACCAATACATTTACATTCTTACCAAGAGTGCCCATTGTCCAAATGTGAAGTGCTGACTAGCACACCACCCAGCGTGTCTGCTCAATTCAGCACTCATCCACTGCCTTAGGTGGGCCTCCATTGCATCAGGTCTCATGGGCAGCAAGTCAGCAGTCATGTTGCTCAGGGCAGACCCCTGCAGCTTGCCACTGCCCCCTCACGTGGTCCATGCACTCATTCATTCAACAAATATTTTTCTAAGTGCTTCCATTGGGCAGGCACTCAAGCTTCCCTGTGAAGTCAGCAGAGGTAAGGTTATTATTGCCATTTTACAGACAAGGACACTGAGGCTCAGAGAGGTTAAGTCTTCCATCCTTTGGGCTGTCATCATAAGGAACTCTGGCCTCTGAGCCAGAGCTGTACTCGACTGATTTTTCCCAGCCTGTGCCCAAATACTCAGTGGGCAATAATAATAATCTTAGCAGCATTTGGACAAAAGACTTTAATATCCATTAAAACAATAGCTGACATTTGTTAGACACTTGTATGGAAAGCACTGTTATAGGTGTTTTTACACATATATACTTACTTCAGATTCACTCCAACCAAATGGGAAAAGGGAAGTAAACAGGAAACTTACATAGGGCACTTTGCTGGTGAGAGGAAAAGGAAGGATTTGGACTTACCAAAGTGGGACGACACTATAAAATGGATGATCTGCAAAGTCCTCTCTGAGAAGGTGACATTTGCTCTGGGACCTAACTGATAAGATAGAGGCCACTATGCAAAGACCTGGGGTGGAAAGTTCTAGACCTTGGTAAAGAGTTTGGATTTTAATCCATGTTAACTCTCAGGCCAGCTATTGAACCTTTCTGTGCCTCAGTTTTCTCATCTGTAAAATGGGGATGATGATAATAGTACTTGTGTTATAGGGATGTTGTGAGAATTAAATGAGCTATTGTAAGTCAAGTGCCTAGAACAGTGCCTGGCACCTAAGGAGCACCGTGTAAGTGTCAGCTGTTGTTGTTGCTATGTTGCCCTAAGCACAGGAGGAAGCCCCTGGAGGGTTTCAGGCAGGGAGGTAACATGATCTGATTTACATTCTCAAAGGTCGCTCTAGCTGCTGAGTGAAGAAGGGGTTTTAGGGGGAAAGAGCAGAAGTACCAATCAGGAGGTGGTGACAAGGGGTTGGACCAGGGTGGCGGCAGTCAGGAGAGGAGGAAGTGCTGTGGGCCCCGTGCTTGCTGTGGACTCACAGTAAGGCCTTGCTTTGTCCCTGTGACCAGGCCCCATCCTGATCCTCCTAGACGTGGACCTGCCTTGTTCTCACCAGTCCCTTCCACCTTGGAGCCCAGCCCTAGGGCCAGGAGGCATAGTTTACATTGACGGACTGTGTCCATCACCTGCTCACCTGCCTGTTAGACCAGCACCTCTGGGAGCTTCTCCCTGAGACTGGTTACCTGCCTGTCACCACAGCATCCTCTTAGGAGGTGTCCCAACTCCTCCTATTGATACTTGCAATAAGTGTTTACAGAGAACTCACTATATGCCCAGGCAAGGGGACAAGCAGTAAATTAGACAAACAATATCTGCCCAAATCAAGATCTACAAATGGGAAGAGCTTTGAGATCAGAGAGGAAGAACTTTTAAGAGAGGGAGCTGTATTAGTCAGGATTCTTTTGGTTACAAGTGTTGAGTTAGATTGCCAACTCAAAATGGCCTAATCAAAAAAGGGAATATATTAGCTCATGTAACTGAAAAGTCCAGGAGTAAGTATTCAGGTGTGGCTTGATCCGGGTGTCATCAGATTGGGCTCTTTTCCTTCCTCTCAATCTGTCTTTCTTAATGCCTTATATCTGTTTTCCTCAGTGTTGGCTTATTGCTCAGGCAGACTCCTCCCATGTGGTGGCAAGCATGGCCTCCAGATGCTCCAGGCCTATATTCTACTAGCACAACTGCTTCAGCAGAAAGAAAGCACGTCATTCCCAACAGTCCCCAGCAAAAGTCCCAGGACTGAATCTCATTGGCCAGAATTGGGTCACATGCCCATCCTTGAACCAATCATTGTGCCTCTGATTGTCTAGGTCTGAGTTTGGGGGTAGGAGTGGATGCCCCAAATGAACACAGGGGTGCTGTATAGTCAAAGAGAGAATGGATGCCTATAAACATGCAGATTGCAAAAATGGTTGCAAATTCCTCTCCTTCCTATATCTACACCTCTTCACAGTATGACTCCTTCCAAGAAGTGGATCTGTTTCTCTGCTCCTCGAATCTGGGGGCTTGGTCATGTGACTTGCTTTAGCCAGTGCGACATTAACAAAGGTGAGGCAAGCAGAGGCTTGTGAAGTACCTGTGCACTGGAGCTGGCCCTCTCCTTGCTGCTCTTGGGAGCCTTCTAACCACCACCATGTGAACAAACCCTAACGATCCTCCTCGATGATGAGAGACAGGTGGCCAAGCCATCTTTGTCACCCCAGCTGACATTGGGCCACCTACAAGACGTGAGTGAGGCCGTCCTAGATCATCCAGCCCCAGCCAAGCCACCTGCTTACCACAGAGATCAGCTCAGCCAGCCCTGACCAGAAAACTGCTCAACATACCCACAGGATCTGGTAAATAATAAATGTTGATTATCTTAAGCCACTAAGTTTGGGGATGGTTATTACACAACAATGACTAACTGCTACAGTGACCCTCCGCAGCAGTCTTCTGCCTGTCCGGAGCCTGGCTTTGGAGGCCCCAGATACAGCAGGGCTGGAGCCCCAGTCCCGCGGTCCCTCCTCTCCCCCATAGCAATCTTCTCCTGCTCTCTTTGATCCCAGGACTTATCTACAGTCTGCTTCCAGTCTTCTGCTGGACTTGATGGGTGCCGGGGACAGGACAACCCTTCCTGTGAAGAGCAACTCTTACGCAACTATCCCTGTCTCTGTAGGCTCCCAGCCATTCCTCCTTACAAGCAGGCAGCCATCTACCTGGAGCAATTGAAGAGTGTGTAGCTGAGTCCTCGGCCAGAAAACCTCCACCATCTGTCATGGTGTCTGGAAACCCCCCACTCCCCCCCCACCCCAATTTAAGCTCCAGTTCTTTGGTTTTCAAAGGCTGTTTGGATTCCCAGATCCCCCTGGGAGAGTTGAATGTTTCTCTAGGGGTGCTAAAGCAGAGTGCACCTCTTATGTTACAGCAGAAACACACTATATGTAATGATTTCGTCTTCCCAATTAGACCACCCGTGCCCTAGCACAGCTCTGAATGTAGTAGGGGCCCAACAAATGCTCACTGGGTGGATCACCTGGAAAAATACCAAATGAATGTCTGGCCCCAGAGCTCTGGGGCCCTGGGACACAGGGAGTTCCTGGGGCTAAGGGAGAAAGCAAGGAACTGTGGAAAGGAGACAAGGTGGAAATCACCAAAGACAGAATTCTCACTAACCAACATGGTCTATATTGACTAAGGGGACAGGCTTGAGAGTCACACAGACCTCGGTTAGCATCCATGTTCTTCCGC
This sequence comes from Ceratotherium simum simum, assembly GCF_057802395.1. Taxonomy (NCBI): domain Eukaryota; kingdom Metazoa; phylum Chordata; class Mammalia; order Perissodactyla; family Rhinocerotidae; genus Ceratotherium; species Ceratotherium simum. The sequence continues at coordinate 81,936,718 of NC_141904.1, forward strand.
TCACCGTGTGATCTTGGGTCAGTCACTTACCTTTCAGAGCCTCAATGTCCTCTTCTGAAAGATTAGAATAATAACACCTACCCCAGAGGGTTGTTATAATGATAATGCTTTTAAAATGTTGGGAAGCACCTTGCAGGGCATCTGACACATATTGAGCAGCTGGCTATGGCAGTAGGAGTAACAGTTATAATTATTACTGTTATTGTCACTAATACACATTATTAACCAGAGACAGAGGGCATAGAGGGTAAGAGCACCAGCTCTGAAGTCAGACTGCCTGGGTTCACATCTCAGCTCCTCCGCTTACTAGTGCATGGATTGTGGTCTCCAAATACTGTACCCAAGAAAAAGATTCAGGGCTCTTTGGGGACATGGCTGATTTTAGGTCTGGGGCAGAGTAGGTGCAGGATGAGCCTGGAGCATTGTATTGTGCCCCCAAACAAGGAAGTTGTCCAAAACTAATGGACACAAGAGCCAGCTTGAAGTTGCTCCCACTGACTTAAGTATCAGAAAGAATATTGATCGCAACTGATTAAAGCGCATTGAATATTTTAAAATCCAGGAATTTATAATGAGCCTCAGCAGAAGAAAGGAAAGCCCTCATTTGTTACCATTGGAGATAGTCGTTGCCTCAGCTTCTCACTCTGAAAGTTGATAAATAAGGGAAGAATTAAAATTACGCATTTTTAAAAAAAGAAGAATTAAGCATTTATTCTTCCCTTCCAGAATGAACTGCACTTCAAGGAAATACTAGCCCTTGTGGATGAGAATTCTAGCTAATAAATATAGAAGAAACGATAAAATTAGAAAATCACCATTTTGCAACTCCTAATGAAATATTGTTTCAGGCAATGATCACCAATGGGTAATAAGACCATTAGGTGGGAGGTTCTTGGAAGACTGGATATTTATCAGGTTCCAAATCATCAGGCCACGGTTTACTTGCTGCTCACAGGAAAATGCAGCTTCTCCATGGAGGGATGGGAAACCACCTAAACCTATTGATCAATCTTATCATCTCTAAAAAGTGGGCACCAAACAGCACATGCCTCGATGTGATGTCATATGAAGTACACGTCATCTAGGGGCCATTCTTGCCAAAAATGGTGAAACTGAATCTAATGAAGCGTTTAGATCCGACTTCCAGTTTATAAGACATACACGGAGGACAGCAACCAGGGAACTGACAGCTTGAGGAAGCAACCAGACAAATCCAGACTGTGGGGCATTCTACCAGAAAACGAAACAGAGTTCTTCAATGAGTCGTGAGCAGAGGTCACTGTTCTAGAATAAAAAAGACTTAAGAGACATAACCCCATTATACCCTTGTTTGGATCCTGATTTGAACAAACCAACCTTTAAAAGACATTTTTGGGAACAATGAAATTTAAATATGAATTAGGTATTACATTATACTGAGAAATTATTATTAATTTTATTAGGGTGATAGTGTGAAAGTGGGATTGTCATTATGTAGAAAAGCGTCATTTTAATAAGTTTTTTTTTAATTTTATTTATTTATTTTTTTCCCCCAAAGCCCCAGTAGATAGTTGTACATCATAGTTGCACATCCTTCTAGTTGCTGTATGTGGGGCCTTGGCCTCAGCATGGCCAGAGAAAGGGTGTGTCGGTCTTGCGCCCGGGATCTGAACCCGGGCCGCCAGTAGTGGAGCATTCGCACTTAACCGCTAAGCCACAGGGCCGGCCCGGAAATACATCATTTTTAGGGATGCATGCTGATGTATTTCAGGGTAAAATGTCATGATGTCAGTGATTTATTTGAAATTTTAAAAAGATAAAGCAAGTTTGGAAAAATGTAAATAATTGTTAAATCTAGCTGACAGACATAATGGGTTAATTATACTGTTCTCAGTATTCTTCTGTAAGTTTGAAATTTTTCACAATAAAAATTGGAAACCACTCATCCCACCTGCCATCTTACAAACGGCCACATGGTGACAGTAGAGTATTAGTCTGGATGTGGGTCCATGCTTTAAGGAAGAAATGCCCAAGAGCAATCACCCCATTCATTCTTTGTTCATTTATTTCATCTCCTCCTGGTATTTAATCCACTTTTAGTGAGCGCCGACTCACTAAAGGGCCCTAAGCTTTAGGGACAAAGAGTCAAATTCATCCGTGTCCCTGCCCTCCTGCAGCCACTGGGTAAATAGTGTCTGTGTATCTGGGGGCCAAGAAGAGGCAGTCAGGAGCCTCTGTCTTGGTGGGTCCATGCTGACGCGGTGTCCCTGTGTTTGACGTCACTGGAATGAAGACCTTGTCTGGGCATGTGAGAAACAAAGAAATGAATGTGGGGGCCAGGGGGCGCTGCTCTTGTGTTGTGTGAGTTGACCTCTTCTACATGCATTCGGGTACCACTTATCAACTATGTGATCTTGGGAAAGTTACACTTCCTCTCTGAACCTCATGGGGCTAATAATAGTTCATACCTTATAGCTTTTCTGCTGGAAGAGAATGAGATAGTCCATGGAAATTGCCTAGAAAGATACCCGGCACACAGTAAGTGCTCAAGGCGACAGTATGTATGAATCTGTATGTTCCCACTTGGAGCTCTGGGACGGAAGCTGGCGGTCAGCTTGTCTGATCTACACGCAGGCTCCAAGTTCTGCTGGGGAAAGCGACGAGTGTGGCTTTGGGACTGGGGCACTGGAATTAGGACTCTCCAAAGGCACAATCATAATTATGGCAGCTCCATTTATTAAGGGTTTCTCTGTGCCAGGCACTGCTTCAAGCACTTTCTCACTTCTCACAACAAGCCTGTGGGGCAGGTACTGCTACTGTCCCTACTTAAGAGGTGAGGAAACAGAGAGGCAGGGCTAGTAAAGAACCTCCCGAGGTTTCTCAGCTGAGTGAGGAGGGGAGGCCGGGATTTAAACCCAGGCGGTCTGGCCTTGCAGTCCTCATTCATATGTGCGAGGGTGGCTGTGCTCCTCTTTGGGGATGGGTGCTGGGGGAAGACAAGGCATGTTCCTAGAGACAGGGGATGTCCCCCTGCAGCTGACGGGAGCCTGTGGACCTGGGGAAGGGGTGGCAAGAAGGTCCAAGATCATGCTATGAATGTTTTTCCCCTAGACAGTGGGGATCTTCATAGGTTCCTGGGGTTTGCCTGCCCGGCATCATTTTTCGGATAGAACAACCTGTCTCTTCCTTTTGAGGAGCCACTCTTACCCTATTCTTAATCATGTGGTCAGGCAAGACTGACTCAACCTTTAGCTCAAAAGGGACAAGTGACCAGATCTGGTTAACGACAGTAAGACCCGCCCTCCATTCAGTGATTGGTTCATAGTTAGCTCGTGACTCAAGCTAAGCCAGTCAGAGAAAATCCTGGGACTTACTCATCTGTTGGGAAAGAGATACACTTTTACTACTGGTGTAGCTAAGTGCTAGGATGTAAGCCTGGAATCACTTTGGGCCATCTTTGCCGTCACTTGGAAAGAGTCAGCCCGGGAATGTAGACAACATGAAGGAGAGCAGAGCTGAGAGGTGGAGAGACAGAAGCTTACTGACATAATTGGAACACCTGGATCCAGTCCTACCTGAATCCCATTTACTTTTCATTCAGATGGGGCAGAAATTATTCCTTTTCACTTAAGCCAGGCTGAGTTGGGTTTTTGTCACTTGTAACCAATTAAGTCCTGACTTAATGCATTTCTCAACAGCATGACGTAAAGCAGAAAGAGCTAAGCTGTTTATCAGGGGATCAAAGACCCGTGAGCACTGGTCTAGGTTCAGTTAAAAGAGTTGGCACATATGAAGAAGGAAAATCTTGTTCCGTAGGTGACAGGACTCTGTAAGTTGCCTGTCAAGCGGGTCTGCAGCTCTGCTCCATGTGTGGGCCATTGATCTCCATGTTGGGAAGAATTCAAATAAGCTCCTGGCGGGTAAGATGGGGGATGTGTGGACATGTGGATGGAGAAAAGGAGCAGAGTTGGAAGTACAGAAACAGAATTGGGTGTGGGTGCTCAAGGCTCATACACAATAAGAAGAACAAATTCCTTCGCCCCCGCTTCCGCCTTCCTCAGACCTCAGGTGAAGAGAAGCAGGTTCATTATAATTCAGGGTTCATGACACTGCATCTTGGCCCCAGGCAGTACTTAAATCCTCAGTCATCACCCAAGCCTTCCATCGATAAAAAGTGGTTGTGATCTAGAAGCCAGAAATAGTCTTTAACAGAAATAAATAGGATCAAGTAATGCACCTATTAAAACCTTCCAAGGGTTTCTATTTTTTTGTGTGTGTGTGAGGAAGATCAGCCCTGAGCTAACATCCATGCCAATCCTCCTCCTTTGTTGCTGAGGAAGACCAGCCCTCAGCTAACATCTATTGCCAATCCTCCTCCTTTTTTTTTCCCCTTTTTCTCCCCGAAGCCCCAGATAGTTGTATGTCATAGTTGCACATCATTCTCGTTGCTGTATGTAGGACGTGGCCTCAGCACGGTTGGACAAGCGGTGTGTCGGTGTGCGCCTGGGATACCAACCCAGGCCGCCCATAGTGGAGCACGCGCACTTAACCGCTAAGGCATGGGGCCAGCCCCTGGGATAGACTTTAATCTTAAGGTGGTTGTTAGGGCAACAAGGCCTCCCTTCCTCCAGGCTCTTGGGGACCACAGAATCATGGCTGGACTGAAAGGGCTGAACCAGAGGTGGTTCCCACATTTCATCTTGCAGCCAGGGCAGCAGAGGGGATGGGTTTGGGCTCTGGAACCAGAGCAGCTATGGAATCCTAGACTTAAACCCCCTGCACATCAGTTTTCTCAGTTGTAAAATAGGGATGCTAACAAAATTTAGCATACCACAAACCAGTTCTGACATATTTATAGGCAGATCTCTGAACTGCTGGTTCCAGCCGGTAGCCAAGGGATGGCTCCATTTCCCTGTGTCTCTTCCCACTTGGATCTTTGTTGAATAGAAACCTTTCATCCCTTGGGAATCCATTTCGCTCCTGCCCCTTGGCCTAGTGACCTCAGAGAAAAGACTCCCAAGTCTAATTCCCAAGCTTACAATTCCCTCCAGTTGTGCGCTCTGTCTGGGGTTCAAAAGGCACTTCAAGGTGAGAAATCGTTAGCACTGGAAACAAGGAAAGGCAAGAATTTTTCATAGAATCCCACCGCTCAGAGCAGCTCTTTAAGAGGAACGGGGAATAAAGGGAGAGAGGGGAGCGGGATAGGAAGCACAGCTTGTTCTCAATTTTATCCGAGAAAGGTCTTTAGCGGCAGCTGGGACCGGAGGCCCAGAAAACTAGACCAGGAATGAATTGTCTTTGGTTAGTTTTTAAATGAACATCTTGCTGGTTCATTCCTGAAATAGACTGAACATCAGTTACATATCGAGACAAGAGGCTTGACCTCGGGTAAGTTGAAGGTTAAGAAAAGAAAAAACATTGTGTGGCGCAAAAAAAAAAAAAAAAAGCCGGTTATCAATGAACTGATCAGTACAGCTTTCAATAATGGTGATGGACAAGTAGGTAAACACCACTGCCTCTTGTACAACTGGCCTTATTGTACTGTAGTACGCAAAGGGGAGCCAGTGGGGGGCAGGCCTTTACGTGGGGCTTTCTTCTCTATTGGAGCCCGTTAGAGTGCCTTGTTGGGTATATTTCTTTCTCATTCAGGAGGCATGAATGCGGAGGACTTCCTGGGACCTGGTCATTACTTGGCACTCAGCACATGTACACAGCTGATGGAACCACAAGGACAAATGTAATGGTTCTTCCTCTCAGTCTTTCTATTCCTAACTTTCCACACATCCAGACAGTTCTGAGGCTCCTTCACTTCCAGGAGCTAAAGGAGAAGGGTGGTTCTAGGCAAAACAAGGAAGGTCAAGTTTGTCATTGGCCTCTCCCTGGCATTCTCTTTCTGAGCCCTTTCTTGGTCCTTCCTTCCGCTGTGTGCTGTCAATGCCAGTCCTTCAGACAGCGCAGAATGGCTCACCACTCCTGCACACCCAGGTATTAGTGACTTAATAGGTCCCTCCCTCGGGGGTATGTTTACCTTTTTATGGAGGACCAGAGGAGAGGGCAAAACTTAATCCAATGGTTTGAAATGGTAATGATGGCATTTCAAGCATCAATAGGTGATATATCTGTAGGGTTGGGCTTCAGGGCTCTTATGAAGCTGGTAGGAAAATTCCACTGCCCACTTCTCAAATGCCATTAGGAGATTACAGAAGGAAGGTCCTGGATAGTTTTTGATCTAAAAGACTTACATTATTATCATTAGATAATAAAAAGAACAATAGTGTTGGCACACTGATTTCCAGTTGACACAGCTTACTCACATTTTATCTTGATTATCTTTGTTTTATGGAGCAGGACACTGAGGCTCAGTGAGGTGGAGTGACATGGCCAAAGTCCCCCAGTCCTAAGTGGTGGGGCTGGGACTCAGACACAGAACTTTTGACTCTAAACCACAGCCATAGAGACACACTCCACAGGCCTCGGGAGAGAGAAAGAGATGAAGCTTGAGAACAATAGGGAGAAACCCTTGGCTTGGCATGAGGGTGAGTAAAAATGGTCCTATTCGAATCTGATTCACCTGTGTTCCATTATCCAGAAACAGCGCATCTCTGGAAAATGAAGAGATCAAAGAGGAAGTAAAGTGGAATCGAATGAGAGTTCGGAAGGCCTCTTCCCAGCCAAGAGGCAAAAGCCTAGCTCATAATACTTGAAGATCATGCACACCAATTCTATCACCATATTTTCAATTACATGAAAATGCTCTCGAGGAGGCTGGTGAAAGGGAAGGGAAGGGGAGAGGGAAGCTATTTCAGTTGCATAAACTCAACCGAAGTGTTGGAAGTCTGGAAGGGAAGTGCCAGTGGTCACCCCTCCTGGGCCCCTGGTCTGAGCTGGACACTTATGGCTCGTGCTCGTGCGCTTCATGTAGAGGGCGCCAGCCAAGTGTGGCACGACCTGATTTTAAATTAAAATGATGTGACTCAAAGCCTCCTTGCCTGTTTAGTTCCAAATCTGACACAGAATAATTAGTAGAAAGAGGAAAAGAAAAAATTAAATATTTTGAAAATGGTATAAGTTAAACCTCTATAGTTACCACAGATTTATTCCTCCCTAAGCGTTTCTAGGTTCTGAAGTGTTCCACACCACTGTGTTGTTTTTCCTTTTTCCCAACCACATATAATACTGTGCTACAATGGGGCATAGGTTGTCACTATCCCCTTTTTCCATGTACAAACACAAGGATGCTGTGGTCAGGGTCTTCCATGCCAATGTCCTCCTGTGCCTTTGGGGGTACAGTTGGCCCTTGGCCTCTGGGTGGAAACCCAGGGTCTCTGGGTTGGAGCGGGGCAGTGGGGGGGTGGGAGGTTCTGTGAAGGGTTCCCCACCTCTAGGAGCAGCCTGCTTGGGGCACCGTCTGCCCCACCCTTCCTTCAGAGCAGACTGTTCTGGAAGGCCACGACTTCTGGAGACAGTGGAGACCGTTTTTGTTTTTGTTTTTCTGCAGGTTAGTGGTATATTGCTTCATTCACAGTTACTGTGGGCCTCTAAATTATCCCAGAAAAGTTCCTGCAAATCCCACCAAATAACTCAGCGGGAGATGTTTGGTGGCATGGGTCTGAGGTAAATGTAAGTTTCATAAAAAGGGAAAGGAGATCCTATATACATTTAGTATGTGTGTCCAGATCTAGTATATGTATATAGATGCATAAATATATATATAGACACACACCTACAGACACATACATACATACATACATGTATATATGCACACACGTATATATATACACATATTTATGTATGTAGAGAGAATATCGAGAGAAGAATTTTCCAGTGACGATGTGCAGGCGAAGCCACTTAACATTTTGCCACAATCTTAGGCAATGCTCTGGTTGGGGCCGCTCGCTCCTGAGCTCCTCTGGGCGTCTGTTTACACTCGAGCTCTGTGGGATTCACATGGCTGAATGTGAGCTGTGGCTGGTGCCCAGGCCTCAGCTCTGCACACACACGCTCCCAGGCTGGCCTTCTGGTCCCTGCCTGACAAGGCCTGGAGCACTGGGAAGGACGTTCACTGAGGTCACAGAGGCCACCCTTGGCCATGGTGTGCCACAGTGGGCAGGGCGGTGCCGCCCCATCCTGCACGCTCACATGAGTGCCCGACTTGTCGGCCTGAGCTGTTGGGGAACATCTTCTCGGTGGAGTGTCCCAGCTGGGCTGCCCACGCCCAAGCTGCTGCTGCTGCTGGACCGACGCTGGACCCACCCGGGCCACACCGGCCGCATGGGGGCGGGGCGCGGCTGGGCACCCGGCCAGAAAGCGAGCGCACTACAGGAGGCTGGCTTGAAGGTGGTCATCATCTCGGTGGAGGAGCTGCTGCTATGGTGCATGGCGGCGTCGGGGTCATGGACGACACAATGGTGTGTGCAGGGGCTGGCGGGCTCTGGAGCTGATATGGGGCCTGGCGGGATCTTCAGGGGCTCCAGGGTGTCCAGCACCACATCTGGCGCCTGCTTGACTGTGTTCTGCCTCTCGAGTTCCACGCAGCTCATGCAGAGCCGTGCTCATGGTCTTCTCGATGTCCTGGGGGACACAGAGAGCTCTGGTCAGCACACAGAGTCTGGAGGCCTGGAGTCCCAGTCCTTCCTCAGCTGCTAACCAGCTTGTGGGCTTATTACTTGGAGCTCTCCCCACAAGCCTCAGGGCTAGGATGGAGATTAAATCCCCGGGTGTCTTATAACCAAATGGGAAAATCCCAATGTGGGTGTAAAGCCTGCACACAGCCTGCAGAGGAAGCAGACTTAATGAGGGCAGGTTAGACTGAGTGGTTAAGAAGGCAGGCTCTGCAGTCAGACAGATGGGTTCAAATCCTGGCTCCACTTCCTTACTATGTATGACCTTGGACAAGTTACCCCGCCTCTCTGAGCCTCAGAATCCTCATTTGTAAATTACAAATAAGTATACTACTGACCTCAGGGCGTGGGTGAGCGTATTAAATGATACAATCCCTGTGAAGAGTTTGGCACGTAGTTGGGACATAGTAAGCACTCACAAATAATAATGACAATTATGATGGCAACAGTAGCTAATACCGAGCACCAATTCAAGCCCTTCCCACTGATAGTTCATTTAATCCTCACATTTATATAAATGTAGCAACTACCATTATGCTCATTTCACATATGAGGGAAATAGAAGCTCAGACTGGTTGAAGTCACTTGCCCAAGGTCACACAGCTAGTGAGTAGCATAGCCCAAAGTCTCAACCCAGGTGGCTTGGCGTCAGAGTTCATGCCCTAAATATTATTATTTTTTTTTAAAAAAGTCCTTTCCCATAACAAAATTATTTGGAGGTTATATATTGGAATTTTCCCAATGTTCACGCCAGAATGATAGAGTGTTACTTTACGTCTCTGTATTATAATCAGAAAACTTTGTTTTTAGCAGAAATTTTAAAAAGCAGCAAAAATCCTCATCTGCCTACATAATCCCCAGGGATGTTGTAATATTTAGAGCTCATCAGTATGAGAGCACTTGGAATGACACAGAGAGAGAGATCATGGCAGGCCCAGGACCTCCAACAAGCAGAGGGGCTGGGGCTTGTCCTTCCCGCATATGGGCAGCTTCCCAAGGCCTCCCGTCCTCCTGAAGCCAGGAGGGGCTGCTGGAGCTGGAAGTCAGCATAGAACCCAGGAGCCTTTGGCTACAGCAGAGGGAGCCTGGATTCTTGAGTATAAAAGACACTCTGACACTTGCTGGCTGTGTGAACTTGGGCAAGTCTCAGTCGGCTCTGTGTGCCTTTACTTTGTTCCTCTGTTAGAAAGCCCCGCATGTTTACTGTGAAGATGGAATAGAGATAACAGACAAGATGAAGCTTTGTAAACTGCCAGACAATGGTTTCAAACTCCCTTTAGCCCGAATTTCGGTTCACACAGGGCTTTACAGGATGCCTCCACATTAGACAGAGCGCCAAGAGGGCTGCTCAGGCAGAGCCAACAGGCTTGGCTGCTGAGGCAGCACAATGAGGGACACTTCTTAAAACCACTGCTGGAAGGTGCTGTGCACAACCTCCCAGTGACAATGATGACTATTAAGACACACTTGCTTTTTCGCCCTGAGGCAAATCTGGAACAACTGAAAGTCTGATCAGACTGTTGGGGTTGGAGCCTGGAGGCTGCCCTGGCTACACCCAAATCCTCTTTCATCTTCTCTCCTCCCGCTGTCTACAGGCGGCCTCTTGCCGACCCTGGGCCCCCATGACAGGCTCCAATCCGGCCACCCAGTCAGGGTCCCAACCTTATCCTTACACTTGCTTTGTTAAGAGACTATTGATAATTAGCAGAGTGGCTAATCTTACACCCTTTTATTAGCTTCCCCATGACATCTTATCCTTTGCCCCATATCACTGGCTACTTTAGAAGGGTCTTTTGTGCCTTTATCCAAAAAAAAAGGACTAGCTGTCGGGGTTTTCTGCATGACAGGAAAGATGGCAGTCCTCCCCCCATCTTTGCTATATCCAGCCCTGCAGTGATAAGAGTCCACTTTCCACGCCCCACTCTGCTGTAAATTTAAGCCCCTTGTTGACATCACTGCTCTCTCCACTCTACTCTAGCATGAGCTGAAAGGTAAAACTTTAATAAGTAAAAATGGAGATTATCACCCCTCCACCACCGTCCCGACCACCACCACCACTCTACCTTAGCAGAGTGTGAGCCAGAAAGATAGAAAGCTCTCAGAGAGATCAGCTGAGTAGTCTAGGCATGAGCCTTGCATTAGTCTGAGGTGATGCTGCAACCTCCAAGCGTGGAGCTGCAGAGAGGAGCAGGCGGGAGGATGGATGGTGTGGGGAAAGGATCACTTTTCACCTCCTCCCAAATTAGATCTTCCCACTCTGGATGGCAGTGTTGCAGCTTCCCCAAACAGCCTCTTTAACCGGGTTCAAATCCCCTAAATCCTAAAGGATATTTTGAGACCAAAGGATTTCAGCTAACTGCATTTACTACTCAGGATTCTCCACGCCACTATTCCCCTGGCAGGCCTGCAAAGTCAAGCATTCATCAGAGCCGATGCTGAGCAGGCTGGAGGCTGCCCAGTGTCCCGCGGCTATTTACATATTGTTCACCGTGCTTTCCCATTTCACCTCTTGGTCAGTGAAGGAGCTCTTGAATGGCAGCTGTCAAATTCGACAGTTTGTAGATATCTTTGCAAACAGAAAATGCATGCAGCATGTTCCCCAAAGTCTTTTCTTTGGGCTGGTCTTGCAAAATGCTCTGTGTGAATAAAGGCCAAGAAGTCTGGGAGATGAGGTGTGCCCTGTCCTCTTGGAGATTCACAATGCACATCAACATATTTACAGGTTCTAAAATGTCTGGCAGACAAGCAATTCAACTTTGTCAGACCAGCATTCCTGA